>NC_058412.1:27170508-27429573 GCF_002201575.2 Neomonachus schauinslandi | reverse complement strand
AGAAAGAAAGAAAGAAAGAAAGAAAGAAAGAAAGAAAGAAAGAAAGAAAGAAAAAGAAAGAAAGAAAGAAAGAAAGAAAGAAAGAAAGAAAGATCTAAAATCAATAAATAAGTTTCCAGCTTAGGAAATTAGGAAAAAAAAAAAAAAAGAGAGAGAGAGAGAGAGAATATTAAATCCAAAGTAGGGGGGAAAAAGGAAATAATAAAAAATTAGAGCAGAAATCTTTGAAATTGAAAACTGGAAATCAATAGAGAAAATGAACAAACTCAAAATCTAATTCTCCGAAAAGATCAATATTAAAAATTGATAAGCCATTAGCCAGGCTAACTAAAAAGAGAGAAGAGATACAAATTACTAATATCAGAAATGAAAGAGGAGAAATTACTACAGATCCCATGGACATTAAAAGGATAATAAAGGATTTCTATGAATAACTCTATGCCACATATTTGATAACCTACATTAAATGACCAATTCTTTGTAAAAGACAATCTGCCAAACCTCACATGTGAAGAAACAGAGGATCTGAACAGACTAAATCTATTAAAGACATTGAATCAAAAATTAATTATCTTAAAAAAAGGAAACACCAAGTCCAGATGGGTTCACAGGTAAATTCTATCAAACAGTTAAGTTAGAAATTATACAAATTCTTTACAATCTCCTCCAGAAGATAGAAGCAGAGGGAATACTTCTTAATTCATTCTGCAAGGCCAGGATTACCTTAATACCAAAATGAGACAGACATTACAAGAAAATTATAGACCATTATCTCTCATGAACATAAATTCAAAAATCCTCAACAAAATAGCAAATCAAATCCAACAACATATAAAAAGGATTCTACACCATGACCAAATGTTATTTTTACTAGGTATGCAAGCTGGTTGAATGTTTGCAAATCAATTATTATACTCCATCATTTCAACAGGCTAAAAAGAAAAACAAGATGGTCATATCAGTGGATTCAAGGGAGACGAACCATGAGAGACGATGGACTGTGAAAAACAAACTGAGGGTTCTAGAGGGGAGGGAGTGGGAAGATTGCTTAGCCTGGTGATGGGTATTAAAGAGGGCACGTTCTGCATGGAGCACTGGGTGTTATGCACAAACAATGAATCACGGAACACTACATCAAAAACTAATGATGTAATGTATGGTGATTAACATAACAATAAAAAATTTTTAAAAAGAAAAGCATTTTAGAAAATATAAGAACGATTCATGATAAAACTTCTCAGCAAACTAGGAATAGGGGGAAACTTCCTTAACTTGATAAGGACTCCAGAAAAACCCTACAGCTACATCATTCTTAATGGCAAGAAACTTGAAGTTTTCTTACTAAGATCAGTAACAAGGGAAGGATGTCCCCTGTCACCACTGTTTTTTAACATCATGCTGAAAGTCTTAGCTAATGCAATTAGACAGAAAAAATAAAAAAAGAAAACGTATTCAGATTGGAAAGGAAGAAATAAAACTGTCTTTGTTTGAAGATGACATGATTGTCTTTGTAGCAAATCCAAAAGAAAAAACAAAAAAAACCTCCTGAAACTAATAAGTGATTATAATAAGTTTGTAGGATAAAAGGTTAATGCATAAAAATGAATCACCTTCCCAAACATCAACAATGAACAAATGGAATTTGTTCCATGGAACAAAATACCATTTGTATTAGCACCCCAAAAATGGAGTATTTTGTATAGACAAAATACATACAAAAACTGTATGAGGTAAACTACAAAACTCTTATGAACAAAATCACTGTAAAACTAAATAAATGGAGATACATTCCATGTTAAACTCAGTTCTTCCCAACTTGATTTATAGATTCCAAACAATCCCAGTAAAAATCCCAGCAAGTTATTTTATGGATATTGACAAACTGATTCTAAAGTTTACAGGCAAAAGACCCAGAATAGCTAACACAGTATTAAAGGAAAAGAACAAAGGAGGAGGACTGACCCTACCAGACTTCAAGACTTACCATAAAGCTACAGTCTGTAATCAAGACAGTGTGATATCAGTGAAAGAACAGACAAACAGATCAACGGATCAGGATAGAGAGCCCAGAAAAAGACCCACATAAATCTAGTCAAATGATCTTTGACAAAAGAGAAAATATAATGGAACAATGATAGTCTTTTCAAGAATTGGAATCACTGGACATTCACATGCAAAAAAAATACAGACACTGACTTCACTCTCTTCACAAATTGAAGCTAAACGTAATTAAAATTAAATTTCTTTTTGCTCCATAAGACACTGTCAAGAGAATGAAAAGATAAGCCACAGAATGGGAGAAAATATTTGCAAAATACGTATCTGATAAAGGCTGTCATCCAAAATATACAAAGAACTCTTAAAACTCA
The DNA here is from genome assembly GCF_002201575.2 of Neomonachus schauinslandi. Classification (NCBI taxonomy): domain Eukaryota; kingdom Metazoa; phylum Chordata; class Mammalia; order Carnivora; family Phocidae; genus Neomonachus; species Neomonachus schauinslandi. The sequence continues at coordinate 27,427,204 of NC_058412.1, read as the reverse complement.
ACAATAAGGGGCACCTGGGTATTTCAGTCGATTAAGCCTCCTACTCTTAATTTCAGCTCAGGTCATGATCTCAGGGTCTTGGGTCATATCAGGCTCCCTGCTCAGTGGGGAGTTGGCTTCCCCTCTTTCTCTCTCTCTCTCTTTCTCATTCTCTCCCCTTCTGCCCCTCCCCTCCTCGTGCTCTCTCTCTCTCAAATAAATAAATCTTTAAAAAACTCAACAGTAAGAAACAAACAGCCCAGTTTTAAAAAATGGGCCAAAGACCTTAACAGACACATCACCAAAAAAGATATATAGATAGCAAATGAGCATATGAAAAGAAGCTTCACATTATATGTCATTAGGAAAATGCAAATTAAAGCAGCAATGAGATACCACTAGACACCACCCACTAGAATGGCCAAAATCCCGAACTCCGATGACATGGAACAATAGGAACTCTTACTCATTTCTGGTGGGAATGTAAAAAGTACAACTACTTTGGAAGGCAATTTGACAGTTTCCTATAAAACTAAACGTATCTTACCATATGATACAGCAATTATTATCCTTGGTTTTTACCCAAATGAGTTGATAACTTATGTCTACACAAAAACCTGCACAAGGATATTTATAGCTGCTTTATTTATAATTATCCCAAATTGGAAAAGCAACCAAAATGTCCTTTCAGGTGGATAAACTGGTATGTCCAGATAACGGAATATTATTCAGTGCTAAAAATAAATGAGCCAGCAGGCCATGAAAAAGAAAAAAAAGAAGAAAATAGCAGGAGGGGAAGAATGAAGGGGGGGAAATCGGAAGGGGAGACAAACCATGAGAGACTATGGACTCTGAAAAACAAACTGAGGGTTCTAGAGGGGAGGGGGATGGGGGATGGGTTAGCCTGGTGATGAGTATTAAAGAGGGCACGTTCTGCATGGAGCATTGGGTGTTATACGCAAACAATGAATCATGGAACACTACATCAAAAAGTAATGATGTAATGTATGGTGATTAACATAATATAATAATAAAAAAAAGAAAATACACGGAGGAAATTCAAATGCATATTACTAAGTAAAAGACACCAGTTTAATCATAAGGTAAGTCTACAAAATATCTTTTCCTTCTACTCTTCTAAATTACTGGCTGGGGCCCCTGTAACAAAAGATAGATTAACAAGAGAAAAGCATATAAATTTATTTAATATAAATATTATGTGACATGGGAGCTTTCATAAGGAAATGAAGACCTGAAGCAGCAGTAAACCTGAGCATTTTTATGCTAGGTTTGATGAAAAGTAGAAAGTTGTGAGAAATGTTAAAAGACAAAGGATATGAGCTAATTGCAGTAAACTGGGAGAAAGTAAGGCCCATACAGATTCCTCTCTGTATTCCTCCACCTTCAGAGAGAAGAATTTTCCTTTCCTCTGGGTAAAGGGAGGCACCTTTCACATGAGGGTCTTATAACCTGCTTCAAGAGAAGGTCAAAGGTATTTCTTGCACCTGCCGTTTCTCAAATTCCTACAACTTTAAATATTCAATATGCCGAGGTGCCATATTTTAGAGTAGTATGTCCTGTATCTCCTCAATTCCTGCTATATGACTTTCTAGAAAAGGCAAAACTATAAAGACAGTAAAATGGGGGTGCCTGGGTGGCCCAGTCGGTTAAGCATCTGACTCTTGAGTTAGGCTCAGGTCATGATCTCAGGGTTGTGAGATCGAGCCCCATGTCAGGCTCCACAATGGGCATGGAATCTGCTTAAGATTCTTTCTCTCTCTCCCTCTACTCCTCCTTCCCCTTTCTCTGAACTCTCTTAAAAAAAAAAAAAGTAAAATGATTAGTAGTTGCTAGAGAGTAGTGGGAGAGAGGGATGAATAGGCAGAATATTGAGGACTTTTAGGGTAATGAAACTATACTGTATGATACTACAATGGTGGATTCATCTTTCCAAACCCACAGAATGCACAACACCCAGAGTGAACTGTAAGAGAAACCAGGTACTTTGGGTGATGTGTTCATGTAGGCTCATCAATCATAACAAATGTACCATTCTGGTACAGGATGTTGATAGCGGCAGAAACCCTGCCTGCATGGGGATAGTAGCTATATACGAAGTCTGTACTTTCTGCTCGGTTTTGCTGTGAACCTAAAACCCCTCTTTAAAAATAAAGTCCAAAATTAAAAAAAAAAAAGTCGTTGCACTTAAAGAAAGGAGTTTAAACAGAATACTTAAGCAATGAGTATGCTAAAGAATTAGAACAAATGTGCAAAAGCAAAAGCAAGCTTGAGGCTAAGAAGTCAGTCATGTTTCATCAAGACTCACATTGACCTTGGCTCTTGGAGGTGAGGACTAAATGACTAAAGCCACTGAGTGTGAGGTTAAACCGCTGAATCTTATCTCAACTTTAAGATAAACAAAACAAAAAAAAGAGTTCAATTTTTACCTTTCTATCTATTTTAACAATCTCCATGCTAGTCAGAATTTCTATTGCTTTGTACAGCTGGATCAGATATGCAGCAATGCAGTGGGGCAAGGGGGAAGCAGAATGGCTCAAGTCCACCCCAGGTTCAGCACTTGTCACCTCTGGTCTGAACTCCGTCACCCTCCTGGTTTATCTGCTTCCATTGTTCTGCAGCCCTCCACACCAAACCACCTTTGTTCTTCTGCCAGAATTATCTTGGAAGCCCAGATCACTCTCCTCTGCTATTTGCCACAGACTGAGCTAGCATGAAAGAGAAGCTTCTGGATTAGGAGTAAACTGTGCAGCTGCCTGGGAGAGGCTAAGAAACTGTTCCCAAACCCAGGATTTGGAAGGAATCTCTCATAATTCAAAAGGGACTTCAACCTCAGTATGGTGTACAATCAAACTCAAAAGAGCCAACAATGAGGAACTTCACTCATTTACATTTATACTAATGGCACTATAAGCATTTTCATTCAGCATCATTTGCTCACAGGACAATTTGCAATTGCTTGCCTCCCAGTAGTTAAGATTAGATGCTAATACATCGTGACAATGCTTTTCTTTGTGACAGGTCATGCATTGCCCCTCCCCCCATCTCTTTGCCTGTGACTTTCTGTGTTTGTGCCTCAGGATTTAGTAACTCCTGTATCGTCATCTTCCTGCCTCTCTGCCAATCCACCAATTCCTTTTACACATTTTTGCTATTTCCCTCTTCTTCAGAGATGGCATAAAATTCTAAGTTGACTTTTCTCCTTATTCCTTTATCATTCCCATGGGTTTCACTGCAAAAAAAAAATCACTATCTTTCTACGATTCACCACTCTATTCTATTCCCATCTCTCTTTTTCCTTCTTTTTCACTTTCTATTTTTTTAAAGCGATAAGATTTTTTTAACACCAGATAGGAACTTCTTATAAATGCTAAAAGAACATACCACTCTAAGTTCATGAATTTCTTGACTCCTATGAGAAACTGTAGCCACGGAGGGATCACTGTGGTTTTAAGTCAGGTGTCATTTCTTTCAGACATAAAAGAACATCAAGTGGAGGGAGGGGCAAGTCACTAGAAACAGAGAAACATCTAGAGCCAAGTTCCGTTTGAGGAAATACAGGAATTCCAGATGTAAGATAGGAAGCATGAAATTACCTGGAATCCTTAGGCTCAGGACAGATACTGAAGCCTTGCATATGAAGCAATGGATCTGGGGCTTACACTTTTGGTGATGAGAAACCAGCAATGATTTGTGAGAATACAAATTGTTAAGAGGTTTTTTTTTTTTTTTTTAAGATTTTATTTATTTATTTGAGAGAAAGAGAGTGCGCGCACATGCACATGGGAACACACAAGCAGGCAGAGAGGCAGGCAGAGGGAGAGGGAGAAGCAGGGAGCCCTATGTGGGGCTTGATCCCAGGACCCTGAGATCATGACCTGAGCCAAAAGAAGAAGCTTAACCCACTGAGCCACCCTGGCGCCCCTGTTAAGAGTTTTTATTTGCTCCTGATCTTTGAATCTCTATCCTTATTTTTCATCAAAGATTTACAGTTCCTCAACTGTAAATTTTTGTATATGGGTGCTTTTAGTAACATTATCACCATGTTTAGGCAAGGAATTTGAAGGGAATTTTTTGATCTATTCTCAACTTCCTGTTCTTTTCAGGGGAAAAAATGCTTGATGAATAATTAGAGTTATATTAAAACCTTGTCTGTATTCTAACTTGAACAAACCACTGTAAAAAGAATAAAGATTTGTTTTTAAAGCAATCTGGGAAATGTGAATGTAGCCTGTACATTAGATGATAGTGAGGAATTTTTACTATTGTGATGTGTGATAATGGCAAAATTGTTATTTAAAAAAATCTCTCTATCAGTCAGACAGCATAATAAAGCTTTCATGTAAGAGGTAAGACACATGATATCAAAGATATGCTTTAAGGCTCTGTAACTCCTCCAAAGCTAAAACAGAGGAATCTATGAAGTTGCAAAAAAAAAAAAAATTATCGATCATTTCTGAGTATGATTGGTAGGGGTGCCTATTCTCTAATTTTATGTGTTACATAATTTCCAAATATAAAGTGAAAAATTAAAACCAAATTCATTCGAAGTAGTCAAGGAACTAAATACACAACAAAAATAAATTTGGCAGCCAGGTGAACAAGAAAAATTAGAAATTAAACTTATTTTTAAATGCTTTCTAAAGAGTTAAATATAAACAGATGTTCCAAAATCATTTAAAATGAAGCAAAAAAAAAAAAGAAAGAAAGAAAAAGAAAATCTTAAATCTCATAGAATTTATTCAGAATTAGGACCCTAGGCAAACATCAAAATAAACATGATGTGTAAGAGATAATTTCTAGAAGAATAGTCATTACTCTTCCCTCATACACTTTCCAAGTTCAGTCACATTTGATAAGAACCTTGATGTACTCATTTGCATAGAACCACTAAATGTTAGACCAGGAGAGAAACTTAGAAATCATTCTTATCTCACCTATGTTCTACGGTATATTATTTTGAGCTACCATTACAAATTGTCAAGCTCTCAAATTTCAAGGTGAGTAGATTAACAACATACTCTAATTTCAAATTATGCAAGGGACTGATATTTGTTTTAGAAACCATGCCCCTCTCTGCAAAAATAATAACCGCTAATAATCACCAACGGCGTATACTTGAACACTTCCATCTAAGGAGTTGAAGTAATCATGAACTTTATTTTGGCCTTAGACATTTCCAAACCATACAAATCTTAGAATTTGTATCACTACTCTACTACCAATCATTCCTATTATTCTACAAATTAATTATGAGTTTGAAATATGCTACCTTAAGACAAAATGCTTTTGACACATAATTTAGTTCCTGGCAAAGGCCAACATCTATGCTGAATATATCTAGTGTCTAATGTGGAACTCTTAAGGAGCTGTCAAACTGCTGCCTGGTGGCCAAATCTGACCATCTGTTTCTGTAGAGAAAGTTTGACTGGAACACAGCCACACATACTCACTTATCTGTTATCTCTGGCTGTTTTTACACTACAACGACAGAGTTGAGACCGTAGACCACAAGCCCAGTAGGTATCATTTAGCTTTCTATAGACAAAGTTTCTATAGAAACTTTGGTTTAAAGCATGACTCTCAAATGCCAATGTCAGAGTCAATTTCCCCAAAAACTGCCCTAATACAGAGATACAGAGAAATCCTTGTTGAGTTGCATAAATATGAGGATAATAACCATACTGATGTATGTTCGTAATGATGACTCTATTAGTGAATTTTGAAGGAATTTTTAGTTTTTCTTACCACGGAGAACAGCAGCACCAGGAAGTTAGCAACAAGGATTATTTCTAGAAAAATATTCCTGTTTGCCCATGATTTCCGTATTTTCACCACAACATTGGAGATAGGTCAAGAAAGACAAAAATAAGTAAGATCCATAAATCTTTGAATTCTCAATCTGAAGCCTACTACTGCCATAACTATGGTTTCTGAGTCAGAGAGAAAAAGAAAATGGGAATATTTCTCGAGGATATTATTTATGTCTAGATGGGCAAAAGAATTTGATTTCTGAGATAAAAGCAGAAGAATCAATCTCTTTAACTCTTTTCTCCTGGCCTTATCATCACTCTTTATGAGCAATCTTGAACACTGTGCTTTGCTCACTGCAGTCCTCTTTAAACTTCATACAGGGGTATCAAGGAAGTTTAAATACAACTGAAGATACATTTTTCATGGATTTGTTTGCTCAAAGAAAATGGATGAAATCCAATGATCAGAGAACTTATGAGAGACAATTTTCAAATTTCAACCTTAAACGGTCTGTGGAGTATGGGATTTCAATAACATCAGGGTGGTCATAAGAAACGTGGCCAGGCCATCATGACATTGAGATCCATGAAGAGTATGATTTTATCACAGCAGAAACTTGAGTCTATTTGGGTTTTGGTATTTTTTGAGGAGACCTGTTATAAGCATCTATCAAACTAGCTGTATGTTACAGGGGAAAACAAGACTTCCTCTAGAGATAAAGCATCAGTCAAATAGAATAATATTCATGAAAGAAATATGAACATGCTCCTTATTAAAAAGGTGGTTTTTTCCCCTCTAAAACTTTAAGGATAAACCATGTCTTACAACATGTTAACAGAAACCTTCAGAGCTCATTTCATATAGGACTTGTTTAATCAGTGAGTCAATTAATATAGAGGCTATAGTCAATCATCAATGTTTCCGTGGTAAATAAAAGAATCACAGAGTTCTTGTCATAGAAGTCTTTGGCTCTAACCAGCAAAGGAACAGTTGCATTAAATCTCATTCTAAATTTATACTTAGAGCCTAAGTGCAACAATCATAATAATGGCATACCTCCTAAATCTTTTTGAAGAGATGTTTCAAAAATTATGCTATGTTCTCCTGTACTTGTGGCAACTTCCTTAACTACTACACTAAAAGTTCTTTTTACTACTGCAATGACCAAACTTTATGAAAAGATACAAGCTAGATTTTGCCATTTCAATGCTCTTTACAAAGAAAAATTGGTAGTCAACTTTTTTTTTTTCCCAAACAGAAGTAATGTGGATTTCCCAGATGCACCGAAGCCTACTTTTATTTTTGAAATGTGTTATAAAAATCAGGGGTTTTTTTTGCAAAGACAGTAATGTTATTTTTTTTTTAAGATTTTATTTATTTATTTGACAGAGAAAGACACAGCGAGAGAGGGAACACAAACGGGGAGTGGGAGAGGGAGAAGCAGACTCCCTGCTGAGCAGGGAGCCCGATGCGGGACTCGATCCCGGGACTCCAGGATCATGACCTGAGCCGAAGGCAGTTGCTTAACCAACTGAGCCACCCAGGCACCCAGTAATGTTATTAATACATTTAAAAAAAAAAAGTTTATCTATTGCCTAGTTGATAGGAAAGATGTATTCTAAATTTGCATAGCATATCTAAGCAAGTAGTACTAAGCAAGTACTAGTCAGAGGCCCCTTCTTTGCTTTTATATAGAAAACTTTAATTTGGAGAAGTGTATTAAATTTTTTTTGATTAATTTTATTTTTTGAAAACATTTTTTTGTTGAGAAAATATGTGTTCTTAATATATTGGAAATCTTGTGGCAATACATACTCGCTGGATTGTTTTAATCCCTATTTTATTACTGATGGTAATTGATGAAAGACTCTTAACAGATGAAAGATGAGACAACAGCCAAGAAGAAAGAGTTGGAGACAATAACTGTGCTCAACTAGCACAGTTTCAGCAAGTGACATAAAGAGTGCTGGAGATCCTTATGTATTTAAAAATGCACTGGTGACAGTGCTAATGGACTGTCAGCTGGCTGGAAATGGAGAGTCAAATCCTGGCAGCAGGAATATGAAGGAGAAGTGAGGGGCAGAGTTAAGCCCATAGAGCCTATCTCATACGTGAGAGATAAGGTTTCATTTACTGTTGTACATTAAAAAAAAAAGTTCAGAAATAACTTGGATTTGAGTTATAGCTTGCTGAAGGCTTTTATTTTTTTTCATAATTTTTAAAGATTTTATTTACTTATTTGAGAGGGAGAGAGAAAGAGAGAGAGAGCACACAAGTGGGGGGAGGGGTGGAGGGAGAAGCAGACTCCCCACTGGGCAGAGATCCTGATGCAGGACTCTCCTGGGATCATGATCTGAGTGGAAGGCCAACGCTTAACCAACTGAGCCAGCCACCCAGGTGCCCCAAAAGGCTACTTTTAAAAAACAGTTATCCTTGGGGCACTTGGGCGGCTCAGTCAGTTAGGCAGCCGACTTCTGATTTTGACTCAAGTCATTATCTGAGGATTCTAGAATCGAGCCAAGTCTGGCTCCATGCTCAGTGGAGAGTATACTTCAGGATTCTCTCTCTCTCTGCCCCTCCCCCTGCTTGCTTGCTCACACTATTTATTAAAATAAATAAATAAATCTTTAAAAAAATTACCCTCATTAATAAAACCTGCAGAAGTTTAGTGGGCAGGTAGACATGTTAAAAGTATAAAGTTTGTTTGTGTAGTATTGTGAAATGAAAATAAAATACTTTTTCTCTTCCATTCTGTAGCTAGGTTACATATGAATTATCCAAAGATTTAGGCCAGCAATTTTTGAGAACTAAAGAACTGCAATTTGCCATACAATTAAAAACCATTATTTCAGAAATGAAACAACCTAAAACTGGAGCTGAATTTCATAAAGCCTTCCCTCATGGCAGAGGTATGATTCATACATTCTGCAAGGAGAGAGGAGAAATTTTATCTGAGTTATGTTAGTGGCTACAGTTTTGCAAGTTTTAATTTTTGTGATTTTTGACTATCAGTGTATCACTATTTTGCCATTTATCACAATCAACAAAACATTCAAATGACCACAACCTTCCAATAACTAGCTGGACCTTTAGAAATCGCAGAAAGCATCAACTAACTTTACCACTAAGCAAAATAGCAAAGAACAAAATTGCTGGATTTTAAGAAACAAAAATATGAATATTTCATGATGGTAGCAGTCTATAAGATATTACTCAACTAATGCTAAGGTGTGTCACATGAATAAACATCAGTGATGCTGACAAGTTTATATGTATCTACCTGCCAAGCACCTGAGAATACTAGAGAATAGAGTGTTGTAGGTAGACATAAAGTTCACCAGTACTCTGAAATTTTCATTTTAACCACTTGTGTAAAACTTTCCCTTTACCAAAGTATTCACCATCACTGCTAGGGAGCTATGAAATTGATTGGATTAACACCTCCCTTTCCCACTTTTTTGGTGACTGTGGTAATGGACTGTCAGATGGCTAGAAATGAACAGTCAAATCCTGGCAGCAGAAATATGAAGGAGAAGTGAGGGGCATAGAGTTAAGCCTATTAAGTTATCTGTGTTTTTTTTTTTTTGAATTAATGGAGAAGTGAATGTAATGAGCTTTTGCTTAATTTGCGACATTCTCAATTTTTACCGCCTGGATTGTACACCTCATATATCTGGCACACACAAAAAATATCAGCGGAACAGAAGCAATTCTGTTGGCACTTTAAGTGTCTAAATATAACCCATTAATCTTAGTATTTACCTGAAAAGGATATATTACAGGGAAAAGCCATTGATTAGCTCTAGAAATCTTCATTAAAGGACTGTCAACACATTCTCAGTTCTCATATCAAAAGTAGAATTTCTTTAAAGCTCTAACTACATTCTTTGGCAAAGCTTAGTAGGCAGATGCCAACTCTACATTTGATTCCTATATAACTGGAAAAATAACATGGAAAAACACTGCTTCCATTTATCTTGATCAAGTATCACTCATTTTTGACAAAATAAAGTATAATCTTACCCAAAAGAGAAATTAAAGGACATTGAGAGACCTGTTAGAAGTTAGAATTTTAAATAAAATTAGCTTCAACAACAGGGCACACTAATAAGGAGAATTTAGGACAATACTTCAAATAACGATTGTTGAAGATGTAAGGAACTAATTTGATCACATCAAGTAAGTTCTGCTAGTGCAGACTAATGAACTCACAGAGTATTGGGTTTGGAAATGCTGAAAGCTGAGTGGAACAGGGGCTCCAAAATATAGGATAGATAAGAATTGAAGAATATTTAGCTCACAGAATTTAAGAATGGCATCAATTTAATAAGAATTCTGTCTGGGTGCAGGGTGACCATGTGATTATTAACAAAATAAAGTGAGTCAGTTTTTTCTGGGCAACTGCTTTTCCAGAATTGCTCTGGACCCTGCAATGACTTTGAACTCTTTAGGTTTTATTGTTTCCACATCTGTTATTTCTTTTGGGGGTTACTTCTTGCCTTAACCTTTTCATTCTCCACTTAATGGAGAGATTACTGCTAACTCCCACAGACAACTGAATCTTTGGTGATCCTCTTCTCTGGTCCCAGTAGCTACCACTGACATTACCATGCCCACTGTTATCTGCTTCATGGCTGTTTCCATCATTCCACCACACAGTCCCACCCCTCTGCCTAGTATGAGTATTTATGATCAACAGCTATCCTGTTATACATCACTCTAGCCAACTTTACATAGTTTATTGTATTCTTTCTTCAGCTCAAAGTTAGGTTGTCAATAGCCATCGCTTCTTAAAAGTCAGTGTAGTAAATATCTTCCTGTCCTGTTCTGTCTTCTTGCTCATGTCAATTTACTGCATTGTCCGCAAAGTCCTCTGAATTTGGTACCACATGGGAAGATGAACATTAGAGATGTCACGGAATTCTCAGTGACTAAAACCTATCTCAGTTTAGTGGGGTTCAGAGTGGAAAAAAAAGAAATGGATGGCAGCTTCAGTCCAGCAAGGGCAGGTATGGGAAAGATAAGCAACTCAGAATGAGCCCTGGCCATTATGTGGGACTGGACAGTTAGAAAGGCCATGGTCATTATCACCTTAAATAGCCAAGACACAACAAATCATACAAACATAACTGTGATAAGCAAAACTTAACTCCTTGACAAACTGGATCATCAAGCTTCAGATCCAGGAGGAAGATTCAAAAAATGATGTTACTAGCACCAAGGATACATCCAATACAGTTGCACTAAAAATGCTCTTGCCTAGTTGGAGAAAGTCATACTCTCTCATCATTTCCAAAAATATATACATGATTATATATGAAAGATAAATAATATATGTAATAAATATATATAAATATGTATATAAAAGATAAATTTCATTTGGGATTAGTCTGGTGTTTGGGGGCTCCATTGTCCCATGGGTACACTGGGTCATAAATTATCTATACCATCCTGATAAAACACAAAAGTATTCCTCAAATTATAAAGGACTCCATTCTCAGTGATCTAGTCAGGTTCTGAGTTGAGAGTGGAAGGTCATTAACTGGTACTTTACCCCATGCTTTTTCTAGGGTACTCAAACAAGCTTTTAATTATAATCTCATTCTCACAAACATGACAACATCAGGAAAAATAAGGCAGAGCTTATTTGGTAATCCTGATTGGCTGAAGACACAGATGTTTTGTTATTTTTTTACATCTGGTACAACCACATCTACAAGGAGAATAAAATGTGTTCTCCTTCTTCTGGGACTAATGGTAGAACTAAAAATTTACTGGGACTCAGACTTCAATGTGAACACAGTAACAGTTGTTTCTATATAGATCTATTCTTGTTTTACCCACTTTTCTTTGTTTAGAGCAATTGGTTTTGGATTAGTTTTAAACAAATTATCTTTTAAAATATATTTTAATAATATAAAAGGGGTTCTTTCTGGCATTTTGACCCAGCAATGTTACGGGCAGAATCATAGGATTTATAACAGAATATTCAGGTATTTGTTCCTACTCAGAGTCCTGCTCTGGAGATTCTTGAGAGCAGCAGCAACTTCAACATTATTGTCAAAAATATGTTCTCCAAGCTCTCTGAAATAAACAAGGAGGGATCAGAGTATTCTACGTACATGAATAATTTGAAAACAGCAAGTTCGGGAATAGTTAATGTTAAGATCTATCATTAAGTACTGTCTGGGAGTAGAGAGAGATTACTGATTAGACATGCCTACCCATTAACTTCAACACTGTATTTTACCCATTAACTTCAACACTGTATTTTCTTATTTTACTGACACTACTCCATAGCTAGAAGTGAAGTGTTAATGTATTACACCTCATTGAGTATAAAGAGCAGCCGCATGATATTTCAAAGTCTGTTTTAAAAGTGTACACTCTTACCTCTATCAAGCAATGTTGTAGCCAAATATTAGGAGAGCAGCCTGTGGATTGGACATTTTCCTTCTGTTCAGATTTACATTTTTAAAGGTTAACAGCTTAGTTAAATTTACTGTCCCAAGAAAGTCCTTACTAAGTATGAAGAATGGCTTGGAGCATAGAATGCTTAGTTATAAGAACCAAAAATCTCTGTAGAACAGAAATTGAATGGAGAGAGTTTCTTTCCAACATCAGACTTTCAGAAAAGCTTAATGATTGAAAATGGGGGATTTATATGGAAATCATTAGGATACTTTGAACTCCGTATTATGAAACTTCCAGAGATTTGTTCTTGTAAATACTTAGCACAATCTACTATGATATATGAATTTAAGGGCAAAAATTTTAACCAATTTCTTAGACTCTTAAAGTTAGAAATTCACATTATCAAACTGAATTTCTCTCTTGATTCAAAAATGCCTGCTGCCTTTCTGAAAGAGAAGCACTTTTCCTCTTCTTGGCCACCACTAATGTTTTCTATTTCGGAACTTAAGTAATTTAAAGTTGTTCCTCACATTGCTCCAAAACTCACCATCTCTACTCCTGTCCACAGGAATAATACAGCACTGGTGTTTTCTCTCTTCCATATGACAAATTAAATATTTAAGGCAACTCCCTTATTGTTCATAATGTTATTTCGCATATCCCATAAAGCCTTCCCCTTTTGGTCACTGTGCTAGGGACACATACTAGTTGGTCAGTGTCTTTCTTTACATGTTCTACATCATATTATTAGCGCAAAATCATCTTATGATTAACAAAACCACCATCAGTTTTTCATTTATACCATTACCATGGCAAGTCTTCATTACTTTTCATTTGAGAAGTTATTTAAATGTGAACATTTATATCTGTTACATTTAATTGTCATTGCATACCTTATCCACGGTCTCTGCTGAGCTGACTCTGCATCATGTGATTCCCATTCCTGACCACAATCAACTGGGGTAGTTCCACACCCACCTACCCGAGAACAGTCTTTTTATTGAGTATTCAAGGACAGGTTTCTTTGGTGACCTATATCAAAAAGATGAGAAGAGCTGATTAGTCATCTCCAGAATTAAAACAAAGGATATCTCAGAGTATGATATGACTATTAGTGGCAGCATACAAAATTAGTTTAGGTGGTATATATGATTTAAACAAAGAATGTTAAGCATGTTTGTTTACATATGTATTAGTAAAAACAAGCACATCAAACCCATTATTTTATAGACAGTGATTGCTTGGACCAAGGAAAAAAAAAAGGAATCAATTTAAAGTTGGTTAAAGGAAAAAAAATACTAATAAAAGAGCCCGAATAAAAACAAATGAATGGAACATATTTTGAAGCCAATTCCCTTGAGATCAGTTTTACTACAAAATATATCTAGTCACCCTTTCCAACAAAATACACATTCAAATGTTATAATCATGTGTTCCATATCTCCTTCAGTCACTGATAAATTGGGCAATGAGATTTATAGCAAGAAAAAAAAAAGGAAACCAACAATTATTGGTGCATATTTTCTTTAGACAAAGTCCCACTCCTTACAGATTAGTTCCAGCAAAGCCACGCCTATCTACCACCTGCTAGACTTCCTAATTCGATGTCTGTGTTACCATGGTTGTTTCTTTTTTCAATTCCCCTTTTTGGAGTTTTAGAATCATGTCTATTTTGTTGATTCTCCAGGAGTCTATGAATATATGTACAGTTTCTGCAGTAGAGTGCTATTATTTTTTAATCGTACAGAAGATTGTAGTTGAAATTCTGTTATCACTGTACAATTGATTTCTTCATACAAAGGAGAGAGGTAAAGGTGAAGATAGAAATATCAAAAGACCTAGGAAGGTGAATCCTTGGTGAATCATTGACACCAGGAAAGACATTAAAAACCCAGTCATGGCCCTTTTAAAAAATCAAACTCCATCACCTTTCTGCAATGAAGAAATGTGGAACAAAGTAAAGAAATAGGCTTAGGATGCGGCAGATGTGGGGTTCAAGTTCAGCTGCTACCTAAACGAACTGAAGCATATCATTTGCCATTCTTGTCTATAAAATGGGAAACTGCATGTCAAGTGCCAGGGGCAAATTAAACCCATCCGGTAACTACTAACTACTACAGACAACACTGTATTATTCTTAATTCAGAAAAACATTCATATCAGATTTTGAGAAAAAACTTTCATGACTTATAGAAAGCATTATTTTTTACTAGCATTCCTTAATAATTAAAAAGACAAAAACATTGTATCAGTGGAATTCACTTTATATAAAGCTTATGAATGCTCCAAAAGTCACAGAGAATTCTAGTGTGTTCTATTTCATTGTTTCTTATTTCTATCTGAAAAAGACATTATTTTTTTAACCTGAAAAAGACCACTCTTTTTAAAAATCATTACCCTAGTAAAAACTTACTTCAATTAAAATGAGATTAATTAAAACTGTTGTAATTCTGATTGCTAGGCATTCATAGTTACAAAATTATAAGGTATAGATACCTAAGGTAATCTTTCTGAGTACAATATAAAATGGGACTAGTTTTATTTCTCCCCAATTAAATCCAAATCTCTTTAGGGCACTTAGTCTAAGATATCTGAATGAAAATTGTTGGCCTTTTCACTTTAATAATTTTCACCACTAGTCTCTACCTATATGGAATTTTAGAGTTAACATCAATGAAATAATTTATACTCAAACGCACTTAGAAAGGGAAAATATGCAGCAATAAAATTTTAATTTGCATTCCTTGTAGGCTAATACACAAGGAAAATCTGATAAAGAGAATGATGAGGAGTAAAATATGATATTGTTTTAAATATAAAAACAGAACTGGATTTTTTGTTAAGGTTTCCTTCTAATTAGATATTGTCACTACAGTAGACAAGTTTAGAGTACGTCCCTCTGCAGTGTAGGAATGTGAAATGGCAGCACAATTTCAGGGGAGTGCATTATAATTAGAAAATCCTTGGTGAATCGTTGACATCAGGAAAGACATTAAAAACCCAGTCATGGCCCTTTTAAAAAAATCAAACTCCATTAAATGGAAACCCTGAGAAAAATCAGTGAACTCAGTCACACAGGTAAAATAAGGAGATTGAAGTGGTCAATACTTCACAGCCCTGTGTGCTCAGCTATCTATGATTTGTTTTAGGAACAGTGACCCTGGTGGCTGGAAATTGAAAGATGGACACGCCTGCATATATAGTTCCTGACTGTGTGCTATCCGACAAGTACTGGTGGCTACACAACCAGAAGCCATGCTTGAGGACGGATTACCACTCACACGATGCAGGTGGCTTACACTGCTCCCAGAGGGGACATACAGTACACATCATACACATAGTACAGAGAATAGACTATATAGAATGTAGTGTACAGAGTATAAGTAATTCAACCATGTGAAAATACAAACTGTCAAGTCATCTCAGACTATCCCACTTTTCTGCTTAAAATTCTTCAAGGTTTATCTCACTCAAAATAAAAGCCCAAGTTCTTCCAGTGATCTACGATGCTACGGTAGGGTTCCTCTTAGCTTCTCGGATCTCCTCTCCTACCATTCTTCCCCTTGATTGTTCTGTGTCAGCCACACTGGCATTATTCTGCAAACTCAGGAGAGGAGCTAGTGCTTTAGGACCTTTCCATGTGTTTTCCCTTGCACCTGGAATGCTCCTTTTCCCGGACAGCCATGTGGCTTATTCCCTTACCTCAGGTTTCTGCTCCGGTATAACCTAACCAGCTTGGCCACCTCACTAAAAATTAAACAGCCCATTGCCCAATTTACTCCTTTCTTGCTTCACTTTTCTCCATGGCACTTACCACTTCTTACATACTATATTTTTTACATATTTGTTTATTGAATGTCTTTCCCCCACCAGAATTAAAGCTCTATCATGGCATGGATGCCTACAAGAGAAACTGGGACAAGTTAAGCACTCAATAAATACTTGTTGAATAAGTAATTGAAGAATGAATGAATAAAAGTATTCATTTATCTTTTAATCACATCTCCTATTATAAGAAACACATAGAGTGCTAGTTTTTTGGGTTTTTTTAATGTCCAGGGTGAATAAGACATGGACTCTGTTCAAAATACTTACGATCCAGTAGAAGAAACTAATCATCTTTATAAATAACATAAATATAGTATAGAGAATGGTAAGTATTTGAATGCTGATGAGGTCAATAAGACAGGAAAAAATATTGCATCCAGCTAAAGAAATCAGGGAAGCTTCCTGGAAGAGATTGCATTTGAGATGGTTTTTAAAAATAAAGAGGATTTAAGTATGTCCATATAAAAGGGTGGGGAAAATAGAAAACTATAAACAAAGACTCAAATCTATGTGGTCATGGAGCATAAGTAACATTAAACTTTACTGCTTAGCTGCAACATTAGATACATAAAGACAAACACAGAAAGACTGGAAAGGTAGAGTCAAACTCTGAACATTCCCATCAAAGACACGTCATTTTAATAATATTTATTGCTACTTGAATATAATTGTTCTGATCCTTGCTTGGGCCTTGGACTTTATTATTATGCTTTGTCTTAACTACATTTGCAGTTTTACTTTCTTCTGGGAAAGAGTTTGGCAATCCGTAAGAAGTCCAAGGTTTTATGGACTCTTTGGGTAAGCTACAAACTCCCCTTCTTTCTATCTCTTCTCTTTCTTAGATCCTTTGTCTGTCTGATGGATCAAGGTGCCACACTGTGTTCTGCACCCCTAGATGCTCAAAATCTTACCTGCTTTCAGGGCAGTTTGAGGCAGGTGAAAGTAGTCAGCATCAGAGAGATAGTTTTATAGGGAGCTTGTAACCAGGAGAAATTAGATCCAAACTAAAATCCATTTATGACTAACAATGCTTTGGGTCATGCTTTGGGTGGTTTTATTTTTTATTTATTTTTTTTCAGGTCTCCTTTACTTTTCTCTCTAAAGGGTAAATTACGTATTAAAATCAAGTTATTAGCATTATCTATTATATCTTAATTACTGATAGTAATGATTTACTTAAAAGGCTTATTTTTAAAACATTTCTATTTTTGCCCCTTACCTTTATTTCTTAATTAGAGCTAAACTGGAATGCAACTTTTAAATTTTTCACTCCCCCTCACAGGTCTTCATTTTTCTTTTTGCTGTATCTCATCTGGTCATTTTAAAATCTTGTCAGTCCTACGCATTTTTCCTTGCTTTGAATCCTTTTTTAAGCCCTTAACGTATTTAAATATCTTACTAGGAAACTTTTAGTTCTCCCCCACCACACACCTTGTTACATCTGTAACTTTAACCCTGTACATTGTTTTATTTCAATAGTAATCTTATATTTGCTATTCTCTTTCCTTCCTTTTACCTTTTAAAGATCTTGTGAAAAAGATTTTTTAATACAGGTTAACAAGAAGTTCAAATGCAAAGCTGGAAATATTAATAAAAATCAGAACTGTGCATACATGTGGTAAGAGGCTTTCTTAGCTTTCTGCACCCCACATCCCCATCCCTATCCTTATCCCTCACGCATGTACCCATCATACTACCTCTCATTCAGCAGAGAGGGAGAGTGTCCCCAAACATTCGCCGGGAAAAAATCAGGGGACTCATGATTTAATTTTCCCAAGTGTTACAAGCAACCTTCCCTCCCAACCACACATACACAGACACACACACACACACACTCAGTGATTAATTTTCTTGGGCTACATTGCACACTCTCACCATCCCATCCTACCCTTGCATGAGGAAAACCCATTTTCTCATCCATGGTCTCTGAGATGGACAGCCACATATTGCATATTTAGCAAACCATGTCAACATTTTTTTATGCTGTGAGTTAGGAGGGGATATTTTGAGTAAGGTCATATCAGAGAAAAGACCTTTAATTGCCTTACTCAGATGGTGGACTCAATGGTGTTGCAACTCCTAATAGATATCCAGGGAAGGAGGAGCAGGAGAGATTCCTCATCCAGATATCTTGCACTAAATTTTAACTAGTATGCCTTTAGTATGTTCTTACCCTCTTTTTGTCCTCACAGTGAGGATTAAGGAAAATCCCCTTTAAATTACAAAATAAACTGTGGTCGGATGTGTCCCTTTCTATGTGGCACCTTTCCCTTCACAGGGGCTCCTGCGCAGCTCAGAGCAGCTCAGAGGTTGTATACGAGCAGAGCTGACCAACTCGCTGAGCCTCAGGGCACAGTTCAGGCCCATCTTTTAAGACACAGGAAATTATTCTGGGGAAACTTGATTTCTTAAAGGCAATGTAATAAAAATTTAGATGGAAGTCATTTTGATAGTGTTTCTGATTTTATATCATTTTGACCTGGTAGATCTCCTATTCAGTCTCTTTCCCCTGGTTGAGAGGCATTAGCGGTGTTTCCTCCAGATGACCGCACTTCCCCTCAATTTCAAGATGTGCTATCTCCCTCTTCGGCTCTCTGGCTGAGAATCTGATCTACTTGCTACCCTCACTCACTGTTCCATTCTTCGTCATCCTTCAGTTGATTTTTTTTTTTATTCTTTTACCACTAAGTCTCACTCCTCACTGACAAATTGGCCTAGAAGGACCTCACATACACACTTCACCTGAATAGAAATGCCCTAATGGGTTCAGAAATACCAGTGTGGGAACAAGCCTTTGTGGCAGTTGAAAAGTCATTTAGCGGGAGGGACCTAAATGGCAGCTCTAGAAATCTACTAGACTTGAAAGGGTCTGCCCCACAATGACAGAATGCCCATTTAAAAGGCAGGCCCCTTATATTTTGATATACCTGAGGGGACTTTTTTTTTTTTCTTTTTAACCATTGCAGGTCTCTAAGGAAACTCATTTTGAATAACTTTAGCACAATTGAGAGGGATTTCACATAGTTCTCTAGGTCTCTAAGATCAAATAATTGGAATATCAGGAATTTACATAGACTGGAACCTAAGATTCTAAAAGATAGAATAAAGTATCTTTACCCCAAAATGTCTATAGTAGGAGTTTTAATGGTTCAGTTTAAAAGATAGCTCTGAAATAGATGAGGGAGGCAGGAAGGAAAACCTAAAACTTCTCTGAGTGTATTTTAATATGGAAGATTTTTAATTTCTTCAATTTTTTGTTCTCATTTTAATTTCTCCATTA
Organism: Neomonachus schauinslandi; assembly: GCF_002201575.2. NCBI lineage: Eukaryota > Metazoa > Chordata > Mammalia > Carnivora > Phocidae > Neomonachus > Neomonachus schauinslandi. Next base: position 27,407,931 of record NC_058412.1, on the reverse strand, counting down.
TAGTTTCCATAAGAAGCATATGAAATTATCAGGTACTAATATGGTACTAAAATGCATACTTTTTGTTTTTATGATGTTAATTTTATATGTCCCCCATTACTAATCCACTTAATTTCACCCTTCTCTGCCCTAATTTCCTTATAATCCCTATTCCCCTCTTTGAAAAGCCTGCATTTTCATCCTTGCTTGTGACAGAAGGATGAGCACCTCTCACTAACCAATGTCATTAAAAAAACCAAACGGTCTGTAACATCCATTCCCCAACGTTGCACCTCAACATTCTCCCAGTACCTGGCAGAGGAAAAGTGGTTTGACCAGTGTCACTGATGGATGGGTTATGAGTGTCAGGCTTCAGCAAGATTCACCAGCTTCTGACTTTCTTCTGCCCCGAGTGCTCCCCAGTTTGTCTGAGGGGCACCGCAGCTCTGCTGTGAAGACCCACTCACTTCCAAGTGTCCATGTCTCTCTGAAGAGCACTCTGAAGCCCAAAATGGGCCTGTGCCAGGCAGGAGGTGATTTCCTAGAAATCAGCTAAGATTTATTTTGTTTCCTTTCATCACTTGACTCCTGGTGAAGCCTCTGGTGGGAAATTTTGAAGGTTGCCATCCGGTATCTATAGCTCAAGGAGGGCAATTGCACTTTGTAATTGGAAACTTCATCTCAGCTGTAGATTTAAAATTTGACATGAGAGAATGTCTCAAAGTCAGAAGCAAAAAAAATTGGGAGATGGGGAATCTTTTGTCATTTACATATTCTCTCCCAACATATGGCAGTATCAGTAGATGTCAACTGCAGGCACTCTTAATTAAAAAATTAGATGGTAGATATACAGAAGTATGAAGGTTTTTCTCTAAGCTCTTTTACATTATTCAACTCTGTCTGTATGTCCACTAAAGAAAAAAACAGTAAAAAAAAAAAAAAAAAAAAAGAAGAAGAAAAGAGGGGCACAAAAAGCCCAGAGATTGGAAGGTTTTGTTTTCTCTGATTTAATATATTAAAACTCTATATGAACAATCTGTATAAAAGTTTGCAAACTGATAGGACAATGGTGATTTTAGCTCACTCCATTAAAGTAAATATATGTATACTCAGGACCCATTCATTTTCAATCTGTGAAAATTTGCGTATTGCTGGGATTATCTTCCTCTTATCGTCTGTTGAAACAAAGAAAATACATCATATAAAAAGAATGTATAGCCAATTTATAAAAAAAAAACCACTTTCAATCATGTTTAGATGTACTTTTAAACAACTGACATGTTAATTATCAATCTGTTTAAATATATTAACACAGAACCTCTAGCCAGCAAGCATTTTCCTAGTATAGTTTAGATCGACTGTACTAGAATATTAACACAGTATTTCCAATAAAATACTCCACCAATGAACAAAATTCACTGATTCATTTTTTCCTCCCCTGAATTAGGCTTTACAGGTTTACTTGAAATTACTGGAGCTTTGTGATTCTGTTGCCTGATGTCTTCCAAAACTACTGGAAAATTATTATCTTTGCAAATATTTCTTTTGTCTTAAACCTCCTTCCCTCTTTTCTGGGATTCCAAGTAAATATATAATAAACCTTAACACCCTGTGTCTCTCACCGTCTAGCTTGTGTTTTCTAATTTTGTTTCTTCAGCTTCATTCTGGATGGTTTCTTTTGACTTATTTTCTGAGTCCTGAATTCTCTCTTCCTCTGTGTCTCGTAGGTCTTTAAAACAAACTTCCTGAGTTCTTAATTTTGGTCACTCTATTTTTCAGTTTTATAATTCCTAGTTGATTCTTTTCTTTAAAATTACAACATTATGGGGCACCTTCGTGGCTCAGTCAGTTAAGCGGCCAATCTTGATTTCGGCATAGGTCATGATCTCAAGGTCCTGGGATCTGGTTGCATTGCACTCCACAGTCAGCTTGGGGATTCTCTCTCCCTCTGCCCCTCCCCCTGCATGCTCTCATAAATAAATAAATCTTTTTAAAAAATAAACAAAATTATAACATCATGTTACATAGTTTCCAAATCCTTGATAACATGTTTAGGTTCGGCTTTTATTTCCACGAGCACAGGGAATATATTTTTCTCCAATCTGAGCATAGTATTTCCACTATGTGACATCTCTGTGGGTCTTCGTCGTCTGTCTTTTGTAGTGGTTCTCTTTCATGTTGTCTCTTCCCCATGTCCCTTATTATTTTTGTGTGCCAGGCATAGCATTTAAAAATTTGCTAGAAGTAACTGGAGGCCTAAAATATTATCTTCCAGAGAGAATTTTCATTTGCTTTCACAGTCCCCTAGAAGCACTAGGTTTCCTGGATCACCTGAGTCCAATTCTTCTGGGCCACCTCCATGACCTGGAGACGGGGCAGCAATCTGTTCCAAGATGGTTTAATTCTGACTCACTCTGCCTCCCTGATTTGTTTCCCAAATTTAAGTCAGGGATGTTTATCCAGGGACTTCACCTTTAGGGAGCCCTGGACTCTAACTTTTGTCCCTGAAGCCTGAAACTCTGTCAAAGACTGCTCAGCTCCTCCTCTGGATTAGCAAATGCTCCTGGGCCAAAGCAGTTCCAAATCTCAGGCCCATCTCTCTCGATTCTTTCTTCTCTTATGTTGGTTCAGTTATTCCTCACTATTTAAAACAACTTTCTAAGCCTCTATATTTTTGAATTATAATCAGCAAGAGGGTTAGTTCAAATTACTCAGTCTGACATTACCACAAACAGAAGGGTTTTTCTGATTACTCTTAACCAGGCAGTTTTTAGAACACACGACTGTACTGATACATGTAAACAACCACATTATTATTTCCACTGGGAATGAAGATGACAGAGATCGACCAGAAATTTTCCCACCAAACCCGAAATCTGTCCCATCGATCCTGACAGGTAAATGACCTAATAGATATGTGCCATGATTTCCTTATATTTCAAAAATGATGCAATGTTTTATCTTCTTCAGGAGAGAGAATGAATAAAATTAACTAAAATTGCGAGTTTGTGCATTAGGAACAGAAGAGCACCATGGAGAGAAATGTGATAACTTTCCAAGTGGGAGAAATATCTTACGTGAAGTAAGAGTATAAAATATTTCTCATCTCCTTTTTGGAGTACAATTTTCTGGCATTCCCTCCTTTTCTCAAATTCAGGTGATGACCTTGTCTCATGTCTCATGGAGAACACAGATGAAATCGGGTATGAAGGCCTCCATGTTTCCTCTGTCATATCACCCACTCTCCTGCATCTGTACCCACACGTCCCACCTTGTCGTCTGCTGTTAAGATGGATGAAGTATCTCTGGTTAAGATGGATGAAGTATCTCTGGTCCTGTCAAAAATCAACACATCCATTTGTGGACTACATTCCCATCTCCTCCCTAAGAAGTCCCTAAGAAGGACTTCTCTCCTAGAATTATTGCTCTCCTTTAATCGTTGGTTTCTTTCTCTCCACTAGATCATTTCCACCAATGCCTTCAGATGTGTAACAGAGGTGATATGTTAAATATAATTCATGAACTTTTGACTTTCCCCTTTCTTAGTACATGAAGTTCTTCCTACTCAATCTGAGGAAACCTTTCAGTCTAGAGAATAAATGAGGAGCCAAATTTCTTCACCTCCCATTTTTGTACACTCAGAGCATAGAGAATTAAAATTTAAATAAAGGACACCAAGAAAGAGAGGGGATGTGAACTAAAGTTTGCCTCTTTTTGGCTCCAGATAGAGGGAGGATGTCACATGTGAGTATCTGAATAGTCCTCTGTCTGGCTTTGATGCAAAGTAGAACACATTAGGATACCACCCACCAACAGTGGGAGCTCTGTGTTTATAACTCAGAAAAGAGACATTCTCTGAGTGGCTCTTGGAACTCAACCAAGGCCTAATTTTGCTAGTTAGGGGGTACAGTGTTGCCAGGCAAAAAATGACCTCAATGTTTAAATATCTGAACGTGTCCTCAGTGTGTGGGTGCATGGATGCTGTGTAGGTTCCATGGGGCCTGCCTTGTCCCGCAAAATGACTTCGTAGCACTGGCTGGTCTCCAGAACTGGACCAGAGGACAGGATACAGAACACAAGGTCTCTGGAAGAGTGGAAGCTGAGAGAGTGAGGGAGAATCCTTGGGCTGTGAATGGGCTGAGAACCCACAAGAGTGAGCAAGTCATGAGTTAGAGCAGCTACAGACTTTAGCATGAAATACCTGGAATAAGACGTCAATCAGGAGAGAAGAGGGGACCTAACAGGATCTGAGTCTTTGCCTTCACCAGAGGGAGGGAAAGCATTGCCAGTCCCACACCCAAGAGAAAGAAGCCATGCTAGAGAGAAGCTGCAGGAGGCAACTTGAAAACCTGAATACTTTTTCCCTAGAAATCCTTTTTAGGATAATTTAAATAATCAGACTGGATTAAACTTTTTTTCCCCTCTAGCCAGCAGATGGCAGCTAATGAGAAGGCAGGAGTAGCAACAGACAAAATTACTCATTTTCTACACATCAAAATTAGAATGAGTTACATTGTAAGATTCTCTTTGTTTACTTAGCTTTTAAAAAATGAACTCCCTTAGCCTCCCTTGGATCTCCAATTACCTCGTCAGCTACAACCCCCATTCCTTTCAACTCCAAATCTGTTGAACTAATTTTCTTCCTACTGACAGTATTTTCCTCTGCCTCCACTCTCTCTTCACCTCCCCTCTGATTGTTCATCTATCCTCATCGCAGCCCCAAAATTCTTGTCAACATCACCAACAAGCTGCAAGTTGCCAAGCAAGACCAATGGGCATTCCTCTGCCCTCGCTTTACCAACCTCTCAGCTCCCTTTGCCACAGATGACCATTTCCTCTGTCATTCTGGGGTTCAGTATTCACTCATCTCTTCTACATCATTGGATGCTACTTTTCAATCCCTGTTGCTCAGTATTTAACCCAGTCATTCACACTCTTCCTGTGTGACTCTCCCTAAGTCCATAGTGTTTGTACTGTACCACCTATAGGATGAAATCCCAATTCTTCCCTGGAGTTCCAGCACCACAGCCAACCTAACATCTTCACTGAAACATTTATGAAAGATTCTGAAATTCTTGACACCTACTCCCCCAAATCCTTTTCCTCTATTATCTTAGGAAACAACACTACAATTTGAACAAATGTGTTAAAAATCTAGAATAGGGGCACCTGGGTGGCTCAGTCAGTTAAGTGTCTGCCTTTGGCTCAGGTCATGATTCCAGAGTCCCAGGATCGAGCCCCACATAGGGCTCCCTGCTCAGCAGGGAGTTTGCTTCTCCTTCTGTTCCTCACCCTGCTCTCGTGTTCTCTCTCTCTCACACACACACTCTCTCTCTCTCAAATAAACACATAAATAAAAATCTTTATAAAAAAAAAAAAAACCTAGAACAGACATTATGCCTGACTGTGCTTTTTCCCTCACACCTCACATCCAATCCACCAGCAAATTCTTTGGCTCTGCTTTTCCAAATCTGTACACTTACTACCATCTCCAAGACCACTTGTTCCCACCCAGACTGACCCATTAAGCACTGAACTTTCTTCATACCCACTCTGTCCCATACTCAGGATAGCCACAGTAACTGGATGACATTTTCTTTTTCAAGTTATTTATTTACAGAGAAGTAATATAGCCACAGGAGCTTTTGTTTGGTATTGAATAAATACAACATCTATTACAGAAGGCAGTTTGATTATCTTGCCCTCAGAGAGGAGACCTCCTGTGCAGTAACAATATGAAGTTTAACCAGTATGTGAGGATTGCATTTCCCCACAAGTAAATGCCGATGTAGAAAACCAAGTTCACATATGGATTGTTTCTTAGAGTACAAGAAATTGAGAATAACTTTAAGCATCCTCTGGAAATGGTGTACAGATTTAAAGGAGACACATAGCAGAAGGAGAAAAAAGAAAATGATAAAGTATACCATAAGCACAGTGAATGTTCAACAACTATGTGCTGTTATTTATGATGAAAAGGCTTTCCAATGGGATCAATGCAATGCCCGGTACTGGCATTTTTCTCATTTTTCCAGAGTTGACAGAAATAAAGGAGACATTGAAAGAAAAGTTTGCATAGATTCTGTTGAGCTGAAGAGGGTAGATGGACATCTCCTTAGAAAAATGACAACAGCCCAGGTCATCCATCTCACAAATGTGTATCATTAATCCAACGGAGACAGTGAGAAAGAGCATGAATCAAACCAAATCTGAGGTAAAGTAGAAACAGTGCTGGGCTGGGAGTTACAGAATGAGTACTCAAGACAAATTTCTGGGTGCCTGGGTGGCTCAGTTGGTTCAGCGACTGTCTTCGGCTCAGGTCATGATCCTGGAGTCCCCGGATCGAGTCCCGCATCGGGCTCCCTGCTCAGCGGGGGGTCTGCTTCTCCCTCTGACCCTCTTCCCTCTCGTGCTCTCTGTCTCTCATTCTCTCTCTCTCAAATAAATTTAAAAATCTTAAAAAAAAAAAAGACAAATTTCTTATAAACAGGCAGTGTGACCTTGAGCAAGTCTTTGAGCCTCTAGCTGTTTATAAGGTACCTGGGCTAGATCAACTTCAAAGTTCTTCTAGTTTGTATCTTCTAGAATTTATAATCTAATCTCACTATTGGAAAGCCAACAGAGGCTGTACTGACTGTGGTAGATTAGTACAATGGTCTTCACAAACAAATAAGGCACAATGCATTTAGATATGTGGGGGAGCTATCCAGTGGAGTTGTTCCCTCACACAGTATGTTGAATCACTGATTATACCTTTAAAATTCCCATTTAGGGGGCATCTGGGTGGCTCATTTAGTTAAGCATCTGACTCCTGATTTTGGCTCAGGTCATAATCCCACAGGGTTTGGGATTGAGCCCCATGGTGGGCTCCTCACTTAGTGAAGAGTCTACATGAAAGATTCTCTCCCTCTGCCCCTCCTCTGGTGCACTCACTCTCTCTTTCTCTCTCAAAATAAATAATTTTTTTTTAAATTCCCATTTAGTTATGATTGTTTTAGAACTTAGGGGACTTTTGCTTGAGAACAAAGAGAGGTCAATTCTTCATTGTGCAGCAGTCTGAAATAAGATGTTGAAAAAGTTATCATGAGCCATAAAATGTCTTAGGTATGTGTGTTAAATGTGAAATCTCAGAGTATGGAACTGTCAAATTGTATTTTTTTAAAAGGTGCATATCAGAATAAAGATTGTCAATTTAAAAAGTACATGAGGTTATGAGATAAATTTGCTATGGTTTAAAATAGATTTTTAAGAATCCAAGAGATTCACTATATCCAGAAAAACAAATAACTTCAGCAATGGACTTGGCCCACAGTTTCGATAACAGGTTAAAAGGAGGCATACAGCTCTGCCGGAAGGTGGAATTCCCTAACCAACTAAAATGTAGGCTCTGGGAGAGTACAGTCTTTCATGGAACACTTGGGAAGAAAGTACTATGAACTAAAGAAGTATCCCAGTTAAAGAAACATTTCAGGGGCAGGCACATCCTAACAAAAAGTAGAGTCGTCTAGAAGAAGAAACTACCCTTTCCCAAAGGGAATCTCTTGAATGACGTGATAAATACAAAAATTAAGTTATTATTGACTTAGTGCTTCTTACATTTCCCATTTCATCTTCACAGCAAATCTAGAAGTTATAAGCATGACTCCCATTTTGCAGTCGAGAAACCTAAAGCGTATAAAGCCAGGGTCATTTTCAATAGAGACACAAGTGATAGGAAGCAGAACAAACAACAAAACTCAGGTCCATCCAAATCCAAAGATAATGCTGTTTCAGTTACTTTCAGCAACGTAAATGCCTCAAACATCATTATTCTGAGAAGAAACTGTATAGGGAAAATCAAGTGAAGAATAGCTATGTCACAAAGCACAAGTATTCATAAAGAAATACTTGAAGCAAACTGATTTAGGATGACTTAAGAATGGAAACTTATTGCTTCTGTGGTATTGGAGTACCAGATTTCAACCTTTTTATCTGAATGAAAGAAAGCACTCATGTATAAACTCCAAATTACCAAGTAATCAAAGGAAATGGTTTGGGGTACATTTTTGTATTTAATAAAAGCTTGGATATATTTGATTTGAAATTTCAAACACTATCCACTTTATGAAAATACAAGCTTCATACATTTCATAAAAATGCCAAATACTACTTTAAACAGATTTCAATTTTTTTTTTCCTAAACCAGAAACTTGTTGAATTTATAATAATTTGTGTGGCTGGAGCACATATACTTTTTCTGTGGAAAAGACAGACTTTAGTCATTTAAAAAGAATTGATAAAACACTACCAAAATTACCTATTGGTAAGGGAAAATAGATTTATTATGATAAAAGAGATAGCTATCTTAACAGAACTTTGGTAGCATTTTAGAATGGGGACAGAAAAAATGGGGATCTGGTTTAGGGCAATGTATTTGATTATGCTTGAGTAAGGTTCACGATCTAATAGTTTAGAATGGACAGACACAGCAAGCTAAGATTTTAAGGAGAGTTTCAGAGAGTCTTCAGAGGCAGTCTTCCCATGCTATTTGAACAGTCTAATGTTCATTTATATGGGCTTCTGGGGAGTTCCTAAAATGAATAATGTTATTTGCCACTTTTGTCTTCCTGAGCAAGAGCTTACCGGAGTTTTAACATCATGCTAATGCACAAAGTTGTGTGGTTGTAGATGGCATCAGATCCAGAATCATGAAAATTGAAAATAATCTTAGTTGGGTATTTAATTTGGCCTAAGGAAATGAATTCTCTGTTATATTTGGTTTATCAATCTTTGCAGAGTTTTGGGAAAACTTTGAAGAATATTTTTTCATAAAGTATGATTGAGAAACTGTTCACAGAGGTTTCCATTAAATTCTGTTCAATATTAATGATTGCTATTACTGACATTTTATGATATTTAAATATATAGGATTCTCACTTTGCTGTTCTCTTCGGAAAACATGGTCTCACAACACAGAAACAGGTCCTTCTATGAGCAAATACTTCATTCACCATTTTTTTTGTCATATCAATAAGACTAATAAAATCATTTCTTCTGTTACTGAACTGGTAAAAGAAGAAAAGGCATAATTCAACAAATCACATCAGATGGATTGGATAGATTTGTTTTCAGTTTCCAACCTCAACTGAAAAATTCGGTGAAAAAGTTAATGTAGGAGGAACTATAAAAAACAGATATTCAAACATAGCAGAGGTAAAGAAAAAGGAACTATTCGTTCTTATGACCATTGGTTTGTAAACTGGCCCCTGTACACAGAGGGCAAGGAGAGACTGAAGAGAAGGGCAGACCACTCCAGACCTGTGGGTAGCAGGTTAAATAAGCAAGGAAATTTCCATACAAGGGTTGGTATGGGTGCTGCCAGGTGAGTAGATATCCACACCCACCCACCAGAATCTTCAAAGTTTATATAGAGTCCTCGTAGGGGTTTAGTCACATATACCATGGAGGCTTCTCAACAGCACATTGTTCTTTTAGGGCTGTGCCCTTGAAAATGGCTCCCACTGTGGAAAGAATGAGCAGAACATACATTCCAAGGACAAGTGAGAAGCCTGTAATTGCTTGGGTCCAGCTTGAGAGTCAACCTGAGGTTTTTGCCTTCCGGATGACCTTCTCCAACAATTACTGATCCCAGATAAGTGTCAACAAGGAAGTAGTATTTGAGCTAATCCTGAAGGAGGCAAAAGGCATTCCTAAATGAGGGAATTTAAAGGCCCACTGGCTAAAGAATATAGGCTAAGTTTGGGGCCCAGTGAATAGAAAAGTTGAATGGAATGGGAAGCTCAGCCAGACAAGAAGTTGCTCTCATCTCTCTCTTCTCAAACTTAGTTCTTTTTCTTGGCTAGGATACAGAATTTTTAAAAGAGCGATTCATTCCATTCTGTTAAGTTCTTGTAATGCCAAAGGAAAATCCAAGCAAAACCCTAAATGTCTTTTCTCGATAGCATTAAATACAATTATGATTAAATAATTATACGTGAGTGAGGTCTGTCTTCTCAGATGTGGCTCACATCTCCAGGGCCTAGTACAGTGCCAGGCTCATGGTATGAACAAAATATTAAGTGGCTACATGAAACATATGAGTAGTTAGGTTTGGCCTGCAATGGAGGCTTACATATGTCCTAAGAAAAATACCACTTTAGAAGATGGCCACTTTCTTATGTTTATATCAAGTTTATATGTACACACATATATATATCTGAAGTTTATACACACACACACACCTGAAGTTTATACATATACACATGCATGCAAACATGCATATGCACATATGCATACATGCACACAGGCATATACACATGGATGCACATGTGTACATATGCGTATGAATATACATGTAAGTGTGTACATGTATTTATCTATATCTGATTTGGAGTCCCAAGTCACTTTTCCAAAGCTAAAACCACTCCTGGTTATACTAGCCAATAAAGGCACCTCTGAGCCTTGTGAAACCACATATTTCTAGTATGTTTGTGTTAGCATAATACACACTTTGAGTTGCTTTTCTAATTTTACTTTCTAGCCCTTTGCCTTTGTTGTTACTCTTGTGAAATTTTTGTTTGTTTTAGGTTTTGCTATTCTTTTTCCTCTGAAGCTAAGTGGTTCATACAAAGATGGAAACTGGCCTTTGCTTCAAAAGCACCAGCTCTCCATGGGAAATATACTTATTCTACAATGGACAAAGAAATAATTTAGGAGGGACAGAAGATTTTCATAGTAAATGCTAAGTTTTCACCCTTCTTCAGTCTGCATGTCCTCTTATCAACTTTACTCGCCAATTACCCATCTGTGACCTTTCGACAGGGAAGAGCAGTTACCTAGAAATTTGATAGATCCTCAAATCCTGTATCACTAGTTATCTTTGATTCTGTTACTTCATTTCTGACTCCTCACTGATCTGGCAGGCATCATTTCTATGACGCCAGATACAAGATACACAGGCCACTGCTCCTTCCTTCCACATCCTTGGTAGCGCTCACCAGTGTATTCTGATGTTCACCTTTAGGTCAGGACAGACACAGCTTCAGAAACCTCAGCACAACATGGCAGCCTCCAGTGGCACTGGCTTTTGAAAAGAAATTTCTATGCCGCCCTAATATTTTCCTTAGTGTTCTTGCCCTTTCTTGAATGGGAAGGCAGGTTTGGGGTTATGAGGATATCAACAAATGATAAGGCTCTGATGGGATGAAGACTTCACCTCTGAGACCCATATGGGAGGCCACAGACCAGCAGGGCTTGGTTCACAGGCCCCTCCATGACTTGGCCCAGGGCACTGGTCATCCCTCTCATTTACTCCTTTCAAGATAATAAACTGCAGTTTGAGCCCCATGTGTCAAAGAAAAATCATGGTTGGATACAAAATAGGAAAAATTATAATAAGCTAAGCAGGTTCAAAATAGACACAAAGCCATAACGTCATGGATTTGTTTAATCAGGAGAGTAACAAAAATGCATTTGGAAGTCTGAAGTATTCTGCCTTTTATAATAACATTACTGGAAAGTAGCATTTTTGCATTTGGGAAAATGTCTTGTCCTTCACTTTTACATATCTCATTAAGACTAAGGGTAAGCATTATAGGAAAGCCCCATAAGTCTGCCCATTGAATAGTATGTTTCATTTCTTTTACTTTAAGAAGTTAATAAGCACCAGCAATCTAGCCAGACAATTGGGCTGTCAGAATCACATGACCAGAATCACATGACCAGTCACAATTTAACAATCAGTCAGATGCAACCATATTGCTTCAGAAATAGCCCTTGTTTAGAGAAAGAATATGGCAATTTGTTCCAGTCCAAAGTCAATGAAGAGAGACAGTAAAAAGAACTCCTGCTGCTTTGGAAAAGTTATTTTTCAAGTGTTCTGCTGGTGAATATATATTTTTACCCAGATTGCCCATGAACAAGGAGAATGGAGTAGACGGGTCAGCTCAGAGGGAGGGGCTATCACTGCTTTCTGTCAGGGAAGCTCATACGAGTTCATGTACCAAGGGCCCTGTCCTCCCTCAACAAGAGGCAGGCTTAAGCCCGTATATTCCTAATTGGGCTGTTCTTGAATGTTAGTGGCACATATTTAGAATAGCATAAAAGAATAACTGGAAACGTGTCAGTTAGGTCTCTTACAGTGAGAGGTATTGGGTTTTTTTAAAGATTTTATTTACTTATTTGAGAGAAAAAGAGAGAGAGAGAGAAAACATGAGTGGGGGGAGGAGGAGAGGGAGAGGGACAAGCAGACTCCATGCTGAATATGGAGCCTGACGCAGGTCTACAAACCACAACCCTGAGATCATGACCTGAGCCAAAATCAAGTCAGATGCTTAATGGACTGAGCCACCTAGGCAGCCCTACAATGAGAGTTTTAACATTGAAGGGAAAAAAACTGAAAGTAACAACACTGAATACAACTTAATTGTACAGGACATCAAAAGAAGATAAGATTTCATTCCAGATTGAATTCTTCAGTCAATTCCAACTATGTTATTTATAGTCAGGCTTCATAAGATTGAGTTTTAAGGATCTTTATATAAATAATATAGTCAAAGCTTGCTGACTTGAATTAAATTGCATTCATTTGACAGTGTAATTAATATAAAATTTAATTCTAATGATCTGCTAAAGCTACTGTTTCTTTTGACTTCCTAATTGTGATGGAGTTATTTAGCAGAGCAAGACTACTGTCATCTTCTTTGTTACCCCTAAACAACAACAAAAGTAGTCAGTTTCAATTTATTCATACCAGAGACTAGAATACCAACTAATTATTATTTACTCTATCGGGAAAAAAAATCCCTATTAGGTGGTTCACATAAAAAAAAAAAAAAAAAAGCCTGCTAACCATTTATTTCCTAGAGGTTCACTCCTTGCTAATAAGTGATCTTAACCAAAGGAATGCTTCTTTATAAAAGGGTCATAACTTGCCATATTATCTCCTTGCCTGGCTTACAGATGTCTCTTTCTGTTGTAGCAACTAAAATTCCTTCTGGTATGAGCCTTCTGATGCTGACTGGGGGCAATGTTTTTATACCGATTTTAAGATAGAATAAAATTCTGGGTGGGATCTTTTAAGCTCTCCTGCCCCACAGAAAGTTCAAAGCAAATCTATTTTCTTGAGGTCAGTCACACTCCTGAATACTCTGCCCCAACTGCTTTGTGTTTTCAGAGCTATTCTTATTTCTAGGGTCCAGCCTTGCAAAAATGAGCTGCCTTTCAAAACTGGTGTGTGGAGCATGAGGGATATACTAATCATAGTATCTTTGCAGCTTTTCTGTAAATCTAAAATAATTCTAAAATAAAGAAATCCTTTTTAAAAAAAGGCACTTCGACCTATCAACCAATATATGGAAATTATTTTGATCCCAGTGCAAATAGATAATAAAAAATAATAATTAACGGCAACTGGGGAAATTATGAATATTGGCTGAATATTTGATGATATGAATAAACAATAATACTAATTGTTAATAATTTAGGTGTCACAATTTTTCCAAGGTAATGTTAAAGAATTTCTTAGATGTTAAAGATGCATATTGAAATAATTCAGGATGCAATGATGTAATATAGTATCTGGTAATTGCCTCAAGAAATCTGAGGATGTGGTGAAGTAAAAAAAAAAAAAGATTGGCCATGTATCAATTATTGTTGAAACAAGTGTTCTATGCAGGTATTTTTACACACATCTCTTTCAACTTCCTAATTCTTCTAACATATAGACATTCTAAAGCTGAAAATAAGTGTCAGAGTGATTATCTTTCTCTAAAACACAACCACTGAGTAGTGGAACCAAGATTAGACTCCAGGTCTGTGGGTCTTTGACTCTGGTGCTTCTTCCTTGAGAAAATAATTTCTAGGAAGAGTTCTGTTTCAGGACCACAAGCTCCAGGCCATAGGTGAGAAAAACAAACCTTCCTGGATACTAAGAACTCACTTACAGGTAATGCCTCTATGCCACATCACATGCTGCCTGAGACAGGGTGTGTGGGTTTGGGTTACTTCTCTGCAGTAATGATGGCTTGTACTCCCCCAACCACAACATCATAGTTAGCTCCTTTTATTAACAACTTGTCACCCTCAAAATGGTAAATGACTGAGGTTAGGGGTGCAGCATGAATTCACTTGCTTTGTGCATTCTCTGAAACCAATGTGTGATTAGAATACGTGAAGGGACAATGACAACGATGATGAGAACAGCTAAAGGACCATGTTCTACTGAGCTGACCATCCAGATGGAAGTACGGAAAGGGTCAGACTCCCTGCATTGCATCCTCTAGGCAAAGCTAGAATTTATTGGAATTTGGGACAGATACATCTCATGGATTTAGGATGAAGCCTCAGCAAATTACCATAGGGAAAAATGTCAGGGGTGGGGGTAGGTACTGGCTATGTAGTGCTAATCCTATGGGGAGTTTTGAAATGATCTTAAATTGCTCCTTATGTTATTATCTGAATGTACTTGTAGCTGGCGCTGATTCAAGGATTCTGTACCATCCACTCTATTTTGACTTTAAATATCAATAGTGTTAGACATTAAATGTCAATAGTGTTAGATAGGAATGCTAAGGTACATCAACTCTGTAGCTGGTTACACCACATTTTCATATTGTTCTTGAATAACACTAATGTTAAAAGAATAGTCAAAAACCCTTATCTGATTCTTTTCCAGACACTGTGACTCACTGTGAGTGCCCTTATTTTAGTCTGACTACAACCCCCTGGAAATGAAATTACTGGTCCCATTTCATAAATGAAGACCGTGCATAGGCAATGTAATTTTTTGTGTAAGGTCAAGCAGGTAAGTCAGCCCAGAGCAGGTCTTTTCCATGAGGTTATTTTTTCCTGGTATTAAGGAACTGCCACTACAGTTCCTGCCGCTGCTGCTGCTTTGAAACACGATGTTTACTGGACAGAGGTACCTCATCCTGCTCTACTGTCTTAATGGCATAGAGGGCATCATCCAAACACAGCTGCTCTCTCTGGGGAATGATGTGACCATCCCGGCACTGCATTATAGGTAGACTGGTGGGCCTTAAGAAAATTCACTTGGTCAAGTCTTGTTCTCCCCTGCTCTGGGATCAGAAGTCTTATTAGTTGTAGCTATGGGGAGAACTTTCGCCAAAAAGATATCGACAAGAGTAATGAGAGCAGGGAGAGGATCTGAGGTGCTCCTAAATAAGGCAGGTATTTATGGTTGTGTCATCCATTTTGCATAGGATTATGCCAGGAATCGCTTTAGCTTTAGCTTCTGAAATTCGTCAAATATTTTAATAGTGGTGGTATGTGTATGTGTGTGTGTGTGTGTGTGTGTGTGTCCGGGTGGAGGGGTGGAGATTAGCAGATTAGAGATGGCTACAAATACTCGGTCATTCTTCCCACTGAGAGATGGCCTCTATGTCACCTCCCCCTGAGTATGGGTAGGCTCTGTGACTGCTCTGATCAATGTAATACACCACAAGTGACCCTATCCTAGTTTCCAGGCTGAGGTCAGTTCTACTTCCTGTTTTCTGAAACACAGGTTTTGGGAATATTTGCTTTGGAACAATGGAGAACTTAAAAATATGCTAAAAATAATCAGACAATCAGATCTGTTTTGAAAAGGTAGACTTTAATAATCAACAAAACAAAGCCAATCAAAGGAAAATTTCGTTGAAAGGAGAGGGGTGAGCAACCTTTTTCAAAATAGAAACATCTTACTTGTTTTCATTTAGAAGACTAAAGAGTCTACAATGGGCATTTTTCTACATATTAGATTAGTAAGGTAAGAAATAACATCTCTCCTGTATGAAAAACGGATTATTTGCCTGTAAGACTTGGAAGAGACTTGCAGCATAAGAGACATTCCAACTCTGACAACAATTAAGATATAGAAGTGAGAGTAAATGTTTCAAAGATATAGAATCTCTGTCCTCCAAGAGGCAAAAAGTAGGACCCAGAAATGTACAGATTTTTTGATATTCTTTGGTATTTACCAAAGTGCCAGTGTTAAGCCCATTTTGGTTAATGAATCCATGAATGCACTTTTGCTTCCCTTGTACAACTCCATTAAAACAATAGTAAGTTTTTCCAAACATCATAAACCCACAGCAAAAGGCAACAAAATAGAAAAGGAGACAAGAGCAATAAAATTTAGAAACCTGGAAAATAGAACCTGAAACTGAATTAGCAGACAGAAAAGCAGACACAGTGATCTACATTGCTGATTCCCCACAAAGAACTGGAGGCACCAAGTACATTTGCAACAGTCAATGAATACAAGGCTGAAAACACTCTTCAAGATGTAGTCAGTCCTTCTCTACATAATATCCTCTCCCCTACTTTGTTATAAGACTAGAATATCTTAGGGTTGGGGGACAGGTTGGGGGGGGGGGCAGGACACCATACCAAAAACAGAGTGATAAGAGAACATACACATACTTAGTCCTGAGACTCTGATCCAACTCCACTTCTTCACGCAGCTTTCAGATAAGGCAGCTAGATCTACTCTCTCCAGACAAGAAACTGGAAGTTTCTGAAGAGTAATCTGAAGTTACTGACATCACAGTCTCCTCAAAGAAACAGCTCTCTCAAATCACCTTATTGCAAAGCTCAGAGTGGATACACACATAGGTTTCTAATTGTTTTCATAGTGCCTACTCTTAAAGCTGAGCCAACCTAGGTTCACCACGTTCAAACTACCTGAAGAAAGTTTCCAATGTAAAAGGGAGAGAACAAATCAAACAAAATATAAGCAACTTGAACAAAAAGAATATGTAGAGAAAACAAAGGAAAAAGTTATACTGGTATCCTCAGAGAGATAAGAGAAGAAATAGCATTCATGAAAGAAGAACAGAAATTCTATTTTTAGGACAGAAATAAAGCAAAGGTATTCTCTTCGCACAAGATCAGGGAAGAACAGTGGGGCAGAGAGAACCAGGGAGGACATGTTAAACTGAGTGATTAGGGATCCCAGAAACTCTGGATTATGGGTGGGTGAGGTCAGACCCCACCCCACCCACCCCCCCCCCCCCCCACCCGCCAAGCTGCCGCCGCCCCACAGCAGAGCCAACGAAGAAACAGTAGTTGTGTGGCAGGAGCAACAGGAAATGAAACGGAATCAAAGATGAAACCCAAAATAGACAACATATTCCTACAAAAGGAGCAGATACTGCAGTGCATGGAAACTGACTCTAAGAATAAAAGGCTGAAAGGGGAGAGGATCCCACAGCCTCTGAGTGTGGGTGAGTGCAAAAGAATACCTACTGAATCATTAAGATATTAAAAAGGCTTTGTTAATCTCAGTACTTGAGAATCTCAGAAATAACAGCAAATATCTCAAAAACCCTTCCAGAAGGACAGAGCCGAGGAGGACGTAAAACAGTTGCTAGGAAGGCAGACCAAACTGATGAGGGTAAGGCAGAAGGCCCCAGGATGTAAGGTTTAGATTCTAGAAAGGATTCAAAGAGAGCAGATAGCAAAAAGTGCTATCGCAAGATATCGGGTACAACCTCTCAAGGTGAGCACACCATTTTTAAATGCAAACCCTGATGCACTCTGGGAAATCACAGATGAAGGACAGGAGACTAGAGAGCCAGGGTTCCCTCTGATTCAGAAGCAGCTCACCGAGGGCCATAACCTAACCACAGATAAGGGAGCCCTGCAGCTTTATCAGTAAGCACATGAAGGATGGCTGTTCACTCAAGATGGAACTAATCTCTTGAAACAGTTCAAAAGAAATATTTCTCAAGAGATGGAAGTCCATTTGGGTAGAGACAATATTCATGCAGGACACATTTACTAACATTAAAGGTCCCTGACTGCTTGGATTATTAGAAGCTATGCTAAAGTATATCAACATCACAATGCATTCTTTACACCAGTTTCACCAAGTTATACTTGTTTGATCTTGGGCCTTCCCTCAGTTTCCTCATCTGTAAGATGGGGACAAAAGAACACTCATGGATATTCTGTGAAGATTAATGTAAAACATTTAGAGTAATTCTAGCACATAGTAAGCATTTAATAAATGTTTGCCTGTATCATTATGATTAATATCATCCCATTACATAGTCATGTAATATACTTTGGGCCTTTTGTCAAACTCAGTGCATAAAAAGAACAGAATCATATAATAAAGGATTAGGATAAACCTATAAACCTACAAGAAACCCAGGAGTAGATCCATAAACCTAGAAGAGACTGGATTTTACCTCTGGAATCTCATTGCCTGCAATAGCATCTGATACTTGAGAGTCAATGAATCCATATTAAATGAGAAATTAAGAATTATCACTACTAGAAAAGCAATTCAAACCCCATGTCCTGTAATTAATGTTCTAATACTACCAGTTTCCTCATAATTATTATGTATGGGAGGAAATAATTTTCGACATTACTATTTTTATGTTCTGCACAAATAAGCCATGAAAACATTTTCATACAAAATTTAATGTATTTTGTTTCAGAAGACTTAGAACTTGTGTAATTACAATTTTAAAAATTAAAATTATATTAATATACATAGTATATTAATAATATACATGTATATATAATATACATAGTATACAAGACAGTACTTTAAGGCTAAGGGAAAAAATCATAGTTTGGGTAATTTAAAAAACCAAGTAATGAAAATATTACAATTATATTCATATTCTCATTCAACATTTTAAGGAGATAGAAAAAAATGTATCTGCTAAGAGCGCTCTTAAATAAACATACAGTGTGATGAATTGTGTAAGACTGATGAATCAGACTTGTATTCCTGAAACAAATACATTATGTTAATTTAAAAAAATATATACAATGTGAAAATAGAATTTGCTATTCTTCTAATTAGTGACCAAACATACTGCAATAGTTCATATTGTATAAAAGATAGAAGTCCACTAAATGCCCATTCTCAGAATAATATTATAAATAACGGGCTCTGGATGGATATTGACCTACAGGAAAGGATGTTGGCTATTACATACCCGGACCCCCATTCTTCTACAAACTCATGTTTAATACCACCTTAAAGAAAAAGTGTATTTATAAAATGTGCAAAGTATATTTGCTTTTTTGTTGCAGCATGCAATAAGTCTCAAAGTCTTTCAAAGTTTTGTGAAGAACTGCAAAATAGTCACTTGTCCTTCTAGATCACCATCCCAACAAAAACTTAATGGGCTAGAGTGGGTCTTTAATCATTTGGAATACCAAAAATACAGTGTGAGGACTAGAATGACATAAAACATGGTTTTGGTAGAAATGCAAGATGTTCATTCTTCCACTGATTTTATTTCCCCAATGGAAAAAATAAACACTTTCCGTAAGTCTCTGTCCGGTAATTATTAATTTCAGTTTTAAATTCTGGTGTAGTTTCCCCTAGTCTTGGAAAATGCTTTCCTTTGCTTCTGCATATTCCCCTGGGAGGAGGGCTTATGAATTCCCCCCCCCCCCATAGAACCTCCTTGACACTAAGGGGAGGTGCTTTTTCCTATCAAGTTCTTTGATGTTCCTTCCTCACGTGTTTTCTTCAGATACTGTGTTTACATTTTTCTTTTCAATTGTGTGGAGCCCAGTGGTATGACAGAGCTACAGGAAATCTTTCCATTGCTACCTCATTTTCAATCATTTTTATTTAATCTGAGTCAAACCACAGTTTTCTCATTGAAAAAGTTCCTCATTAGTGGGAACTGTTGCAGACTCTTGAACGCATTTAAATGTAGGTAATGTTGAGGAGGATTCCATTGCATTTTCTGTATCTCTTGCAGTAGTAATACCTCTCGGGATTCCTTATCTCTGTTTATGCTGTGATAGGAGAACACTTCAGGCTTTCTCCGCAGGCCTCCCCTCCCACTCCCCCCCACCCCCACACACAGAGTGGCAGAAAATAATTCAGCAGCAGGGGGCTCTTCAGGCATGGCCTCACATCATACTAGAGGGAGCAGGAAATGCATGCAGCTTCCTATGAAATGCTGTCACCTGCTTCCTCTGATTTCTGGTGTGAGAAATGCCAAAAGGTTTGACCCTGACTTTCTCCCATGCTCTACAAGGTCGGGCTGTCAGGGGACAAAGGTGGTGGGAAGACCAGCGGGAGGCTCCAAATGACCTTCTAAGGCTCCTGAATGCTAAAAGCGAGGCCAAGTCTGTGACAAGTTATAAATCTAATTTGTAACCTCATTTAGTTCTAAAACGACATTATCCATAAAAAGCAGTACAACTTAAGAAACCAGGATTTTCTCTGGCAGTTTTTCCGCTCTTTTGATGAAATGAAATTATTCAATGGATAATTAACCTTGACTGGACTTAAAAATAGGAGAGATGCTTCCACTAACACCAAGTTTCTACTCC
Source organism: Neomonachus schauinslandi (assembly GCF_002201575.2). NCBI lineage: Eukaryota > Metazoa > Chordata > Mammalia > Carnivora > Phocidae > Neomonachus > Neomonachus schauinslandi. The sequence goes on along the minus strand of NC_058412.1, from coordinate 27,387,654 downwards.
TCCTAGCCAATAATCAGGGCTATTGACATTCTTTTATGTGTAAGGTGGTGGTTTTACATTTACTGAAAAATCTTAAAACTAGTAACTGAAAAATTAGGTGAAATTAGACACCTAACCGGAGGACCATTCCAAGAATAGCTAACTGGGAAATATGAACTACTCTGGATTAGAAAATAAAAAACTATAAGCAGAGTAATATTCTGAGTAAAGCTTGGGAAAGTATTTCAAGCTACAATAGCCATAATGGACACACAAAGAAAGGGAAAGAGATCATATCCAGTCATCTTTCCAAAAGCCAAGATGGCTAATTTAGTGCTGACATTTGAGACCCTTAGTAGGCATTAAGTTGCCATTAGACTTAGCCTCAAAAACTGGATTTAATTGCTAGCTCTGCCATTTAGCACCTCTTGGGGCTCAATTTTTCTTTCCAACAAAGTGGAAATGATGGACATACCCTGCCTTTTTGTGAAGATTTAAAAAAATATTTTTCAAACTCTATGAACTGTACGAGTAGGCAGAGCTGGGATTACAGTGTTTACTGATGGGATGAATGACAAGCACAAACCTTGTCTAGCTGTAGCCATCACTTGTGGCCCAATGACAATCAGGGGTAGAAGAGCACCAAATTACGTACTACTCGTCTGTTTCTGGTTTAATCTCACGTGTATAATGATTACCCTTTAGAAGAAATGCCAAAGCGTTAGACTGTTCCCTTTTGTGTACATACCACACCACATGAGAAAGCAGGGCAGGTTAGCAGCAAGAGTGTGAATGCAAAGTCAGGCTGTCTTGAAGTTCAACTCCAGTTCTGCCACCCTGTATTTGTGGGAAGTCAAATAACTTCTTTGAAGCTGAAATTTTTCATCTGTGAAATGAGCATCACAATACCTACCGCACAAGGTTGCTGTTAAGATCTAACTTATAACTTACGTCAAGCACCCGGAAGAGAATCCGGCACAGCCATAGGCTCTTTATTATCGGTTTTTTAAAAGGATTTCCAGATCCTCTCACCCGATCTTACACAGAGGACATTTCCAGGTGTGAATAGTTTGAGATGGAATGGATTCCATCTTCGAAGTATCCTCAGGCAAACTTTTCAGAGCCAACTCATTCCCTCCAGAATTGGCTTTCAAGATCTTACCTTCTTTAACACCTCTTCTGCTTACTTGTGATCAAAGGAATTATTACTCTGTCTCTCATAGTCCAGACGAGCCAGAAAAAGAATTCCATTTAAAAGTCACATCGTAACCACTGTTCATTCCTCAAAGCATATGTTGACTTCCTCAGCTGGATTCCATTCCATTCCTTCTATCAGGCATTGATGACCTCCCTATCACCCAAGAACACTCTTTTCATTCCAGGCTTTTCTTTTTTCTTTTTTTTTTTTAATTATGTTATGTTAATCACCATACATTACATCATTAGTTTTTGAGGTAGTCTCTTCTTAATTGCATTTTCAGTGCTCCTTGTTACCCTTTTCCCCTCTATACCTACCAAAAAGCACATTATTGAAGGTTAAGGTCAAGTTCCATCTATTTCCATGAAGCTTTCTTGGCTACTTGGCCCCATATTGACTCTTCTGACTCTGAATTCTTAACAGTACTTATTTCCCGTACCAATAACTTTGCATTCCCTCACATAGTAATTTAACCATTATTATTCAGGGCAGAGTTCTAGGTTTTATATATTTTATCCTCTAAGATGGTCTAAAAGTGTGCTGTGGATAAGATCCTCTATTTTCTGAGTTATATAAAAGAATCAGACACAAAAACATATTTTACTGAAAACATCCCAAAGCAATGTAAGTTCAACAATGGTAATTTGGTTCTCTGCTCCAATGCTCTGATTGCATTATCCCAGAGAGACAATTACACTTCCTTTCTCTATTACGCATTTTTCCCATTTAGCCACAAGGTGGTCTTCAGTTGCTTTCTTGGCCACTATGATGGTTATAAAAAATGTCAGCGCTGGCAGGAATCCACACACCGAAGAGCCCACCGGAGCACATACAGCTCCTTGCCGGCAGTAGTACAAATACTCTCACTATCCACAATATTTATTCTGTTTTCTGAAACGAGACAGCTCTCATTCCCAAGGCCATAAATCTAACCATTTTTTCCCCTAAAACAAAACGCCACTAAGGAAAAAAAAAATGCAGTAATGAAGTGAAATGACAGATGCGCAAAAGTGACAGAAAGCTGAGTCAGTGTGTAATGGGTAAAAAAAATGTAGGCTTATACCTGGAAATCACAGTCTTTTGAAGCATTTTTTTGAAAATCATGGGCTCTTCCTAAACATATAAAACGATCAGGAAGATGGTTTTGTTGAAGTGGAGGATTTCCCCTCATAGGCAAAACCCCCTGCCACCTTGCACGGTCAGATTTCCTGGCCTTCCTTTACCTGTCCATGAAAGGCAGAGCCATGCAGAAAGCTTCATTCTCCAGTTAGGGGAATGGGAGCTACAAGAAGCCACATCCCGTTCTGTATGTAGAAGTGGCTCTGTGAAGGTTCTCCCAAGTGTCAGAGTCAGCATCCAGGTTGTACTACACCAGTAGAAAAGAGTTTAACACAGTTATTAAATATTTCTGATCTTTTCCCACAACTTCTGTTCAAGTCTCCAGTTACAAAAGGAATTAGGTAGGTTTCATAAAAATGATACTGTTATTAAGAAAACAGCTGCCTATTTAAAAAGTTTTAAGTGGTAAAAAGATCCTAAATCATTTGATCAGCATTATTTGGCAAGGTGGGATGGATCATCCCCAAAAACTTCCTACATGATAGGATACAAAATTTCATCAGCTCCACATTTACACCCTGGAGTGAGGGGTGGGGGGTGAGGATGTCCTCCTGACATGTGCCCAGTACCTGAAGAGCTGTCATCCCCTGCAATCTCCTAGCTGAACCTTCTCAGAAAAGAGCCTTCCCCCCCCCCCAAAAAAACAATTTCCTCAACCTCAAGCTAAAGAGGACTTTTTAGTTTTAGTTGCCTTATTAATACATTTCAACTACAGAGAAAACTTGCAGTTGTTAGAATATTCCAGGGCTTCTGACGTGTCATTGTTTTTTTAAAGATTTTATTTGAGAGTGAATGAGCAAACACAAGAGCAGGGGGAGGGCCAGAGGGAGAAGCAGGCTCCCCACTGAGCAGGGAGCCCAACGTGGGGCTAGATACCAAGACTGTGGGATCATGACCTGAGCCGAAGGCAGATGCGTAAGAGACTGAGCCACCCAGATGCCACTTGTCTGTCAATTCTTGCAGCAAGTATTATACTTCCATTTCCCACAGTCTAAATCAGGAGTGATAAGCGATTATAAAGGCAAATTAGTGCTGGTGAGATGACACGCAGCCGTCCTCAATGCACAAAACATGTAATTCAAAGCCATGCATGTGAAATTTTAAAATAACAAAATCCCCGGAATTTAGAGTTAGGGAAGACCTCAACTCATGTTCATAAGTTTCATTCCCAGTAAGTCCAAAATTCTAAAAAGGCAAACAGATATATAGAATGGACATTTGTCATTTTGCTTAAAATACCTGAAATACTTTAAATCATTGATTATAGGAACCAGAAGTTTCTTGATCCATATTCCCCAAGTAAGCCTGTGAATAAGTGTTCTGAAAGCTAATTTTTTTTCCCCCTGGGCAAAATTGGAGATGTCATTCAGCCAAAGATGTTAAAGGATTTGATGGTAATTCAGCCACAGAGCTCCCTTTCTCTGAACACATAGGCAAACTGCATTTCTGAGAAGTGGGCCAGACAAGAAGGTATTCTCCTCTGAGAATCTGTTATAATGAGGACTATGCAGCAAAGAAAGTCTGGGAAATGCTTTGATGTCTGTGAGACAAGAGTATATAAAATAGATAAGAGGTAGGGGGAACTCAGCTCAGTAATGTTTCAGAATTAAGAGGTAACGGATGGTCACTTGGGAAGTTCTCAGTGGGGCCCAGGGAGCAAAATTATAAAAAATCTATCCCCAACCCTGCAGCTTAAAAGTTAATATATGGTTGTGATTACTATTACATTGTCCTCATCCTATTACTACTTTTGAGGCAGGAATTTATGGTTTCTTTCCTCTAGAAATAAAGTAGGAATTCTATCGGACATGTAGCTCAGGTGATAACTTTGGCTCCTGTATGGGTAGTTAGCTAGCCTGGGTGTAATATCTAAATGCCAGGGCAGCATACTAGGAAACAAAGGTGTCCCAAATCCTGATAGAATTCCTATTAACTAGACAAATAGAGCCCTTTCAGATTCTGTTTTTTGACTGACATGGAAATTTTAATAGAGAATTGCAAGGAGAGAGTATTAACAGAAAAGATGGTAGAGTAAAAAAATCCATCTGATGATGGTCCTATGAGCCTTTCTGATTCCCTATTTGGGGATTTAGTCATATTATCAAAAGCCTATTTTTAGTGTCAATAGGTGTTTATAGTCAAATATGTAAATTCTATACAGTCAAATATTTAACAAACCTAGGCTAAACTCAGGGTTAAATTCAGCTGAGCCTTTTTGGTCACTCTCACCGTAAGTGACTATTAGTCCCATAGTTGATGGCACTTAGGAAGATTTTTAGAGATGCACAAATAAGGCTAGAGGGATGGATACTCCAGAATTTTTCAATTCCACTTGCTCACAGTCAGATAGACACAATCATAATTTGTAAGATACTAAATAGCACTGACAAAAATAGAAGGAAAAAATATATACAGATGTTTACTTTAAGAAGTGAACAGTAAAGAGAAATAATGCAGGTTTCCAACTACTAAGTAATCATCAAGAGAAAACTGCCATACCATTGAGATTTTATAAAGGACAACACGAAATGTGTTGCAGGGTAACAGAAATTAAGCTATAAGAAGCAAAGGTATCTTTCAGAATGAAGGGAAAATAATGTGCTCCAATGGTCTTTAGAAACAATTCAAGTAAGGCCCTGTGATTTGAGAAAAGAATGGAAAGAAAACAAGTAAGAGGCCTCAATTTTCCCCCAGTCCCTTTTTCCCATTTGGATAATACAGTTTGCACTATGGACCATCAAAGTATCTATCCCTGAAGAAATACGAGTGCCTGCCATAAAAAACAAAAACATAAAAGGAGCATTCTCATGTCTTTTTACTTACTAAATTATTTAAAATTATATCAGTTTTGGTCAACTTTAATTTCACTTTCTCATTTTCTCTTTGTATTTTAATGATGACAATCCCATTTGAAATATGCATAATTTAGGCAAGTAACATTTTAAGTCTCACTCAATTTCTATAAAATGAAGACTTTGTAGAGCTCTACTGTTGAAACAGTCGGAGATAACATATGTTGTCAGACATATGTGTCTGATAATGGTTACTTCCCACATATTACTCATGTTCAAATATTTATGAGAGTTCTAAACATACTGTCCCCAGTATCCACCAGATTCTTTTAAAGGTCTGAGGCAAACACCATCAAAATGTTTTCAAAATGCTAAGTTGCCTATATTGCTGTTCTAGATCCTTCTTAAAAATAGTTAATAGCTTGGTTTTGAGCACTATTAGGTATAGATTTAGGTTTTGGGAAGCTCACAATATTGCTCACTCCAATCATATAAGACTAAAAAGCACTGAGGACAACAAATTAAGGTTTTTCAGGTAAATGTGCAAGTTATAAGCAATTTTCCAGGAAAAGGCAATGTTTATAGTAGGAGTAAGCACAAGTTAAAGTAATTCTGTAGATCAAAAAAAGAAAAAGAAAGTCACTAATTTCAACAAATATTTAGTAAATGTCTAAGAGGCAGCTAGAAGTTAGAAATGCAGAGAAAGTGTTCTGCCATATATTTCAGGGAAGGGACACTTTCCTATCTGCTCTTGGGGCCAGTGATAATCAACATTTGGTCAGCAGATAAGAAGCAGATGTTTTCATGTTTGTAGAGGCCACAAAACAGAAAACCCTTGGGAGAGTCCATGGAACTTAGAAAACGCAGGCTAAAGATTCAAGGCAAGAAGAACTGTGGTCAGGTATGTTCACATTCCTGTGAATATGTGATTTCTTTCCCTGAACACCTGGTAAGACAGCATAGTCCACATACTCACTTACACAGAAGCTATCATGATTAAATGGAAGACTGAAAATACCAAGTATTCTCCAAGACACAGAACAACTGGAGACCTCTTATATTGCTGGTGGAAATACAAATTAATAAAACCATTTTGGAAAAAATGTTTCATAGTATGTATACCCTATGACACAACATTTCTACTCCTGCCAATATACCTAATGGAAATGAGTGGTTATGGCCATCAGAAGCATGTATGAGAATGTTTACAGCAGTTTTATTTATAAAAGCACAAAACTGAGAACAGCTCAAATCTTCATCAATAGTAAGATGGGCAAATAGTGTGTATTTTATTCATAGAATGACATACTACACTGCAATCAGGGATGGATGTAGCATGAATATGAATACATCTAATAGACAAATTTGGTGAAAGAGGCCAAGTTTTAAAGAGTACATCCTGCATGATTCCATTTATATGGGGATCAAAAACCAGACAAAAGTTATCTATGGGGACAGAAGTCAAGACAGTATATCCTTAGAATACTCTTGGACGAAGGCTGACTGGGAAGGGGAATGAAGTATTTTTCTAGTGATAGAAATGCTGCACACAGATCTGGGTGTTATTTGCAAGGATATATGCAAATGTTAAGATATGTATGTAAGCTATAAATAATCACCTCATTGTAGGCAAGGGGGTGTGTGTGTGTGTATGACTGCGATAAAAAGGAAAGGTAACTAGGAAAATTAGTTAATCAGTGGTCAAATGTATATAAAAAATATCTGAAGTTCTATTGTGCCAATCAGCAATGACCAACATTTTGGCCCTTGCCTATTGTCTTCTATTAGAGGTGTTTTTGTCTGTTCCTCCCCAGATAGTGATCTTCTAGGGACATATGGCTAAAATGTCATGCTGTAACTCAGAGCCTAGCTGAGTTACAAAGCTGGACAGGTACCCATAGATGTTCAAATCATGTTCCTAATCATCACAATAATGCCCCTTGTCAATTGCCATCCTATACCTAGCAAAGAAATCTCCCCATCAACTCTATGAAGTATGTATTCTTTACTCCCCATCTACAGATGAGGAGACTGAGACTTAAAGACCTCTCCTGAATGATAAGTGGAAGAGCAGGAACTCCAATGCTGTATACAAATCTCAGGTCCTCTGCCACAGACACTTCATTGTTATAGCACACAGATGATCAAACATTCACCTAAACTGCCCTTCTGGCCGAGATTTTCATCATCATGGTTCTACCCTGAGTGATCAGTTTGGTGCTTCCGCCAAAAGCAGAGGCCATCCTTGTAAACAAAACACCCACAGTTCTATAGGGAACATGGCTCGAGGCCTTACTAAGAGCTAGTGTCTACACAGTTTATAGAGTTGGTCCATGGTTCCACAGCCTCCCAAGTGGTCTGCTAGGACTTCTCCGGTTATCTCCATACTAAGTCAGTCAAATGAATATGCTCAGGACTCTCAGTTATTCCCTTGGTGTCATTTGTCATCTATCCAATCATTATTAAATTTATAATGCTAGGGATAGTTTTTGATATACCTAATGGCCCCCTTATTCTGAACATTTAATGCCCTCTTACTCTGAACATTTCTTTATTCATAAAGTCACAAGTTTGAATTGTTTTTTAATCATGTCTAGAAAGACAATTCAAGCTTAGATAGCAATTGACCATTTTGTACCATGACAAAAGCATATATGTGCTTTGATGATAGTGTGCTACCAATCCATGTATGGGGTGGGGGAGCTCTTTGCAAAATAAGACAATGAATTCTTTCCAATCTGTATTGAATAATGCCGTCAGCCTAAAAGTTTTTGACAGTTCTGTATCCTTTCTTCACCTAATTCTACTTGACAGCCAAAAGTAGGCCACATTTATAGAACATCAGCACATTTTTAGGTGGCATGGGCATTTCTTTCCTAGGAGGATCTGTCAGATTTAATTCACAAATAGGTAGAATGCCCTTTAGTATTGGCAAATTCATATTCATCATTCACTTTCTGAGAACAGTTCAACAGTGAGGTGTCTCATAGGAGCCTTATGATCCCATAATGTATCCTGGATTAAACCCTTCCTAGAAGGCTGAATCCAGTTGTGGGTGCCCTTAACTTGAGAAAAGGATGTTTGAAGAGAGATTAACTCCCAAAGGAGGTAGAATAAAGAAAGCCTTGAGTAGGGGCGCCTGGGTGGCTCAGTCGTTAAGCGTATGCCTTCGGCTCAGGTCATGATCCCAGGGTCCTGGGATGGAGCCCAGCATCGGGCTCTCTGCTCGGCAGGAAGCCTGCTTATCTCTCTCCCACTCCCCCTGCTTGTGTTCCCTCTCTCACTGTGGCTCTGTTAAATAAATAAAGTATTAAAAAAAAAAAAAGCCTTGAGTAATGGAGTGAAAGCTTTTGGAGAAACATGGATGTCACTATGGATCTACAAGAAACATTTGTGGGTTTCAAATGGATTCCACAATGTATTGTGTCACCTTAAAACCATAGCCTCAGTTTGCTCATCTGCAAATGTATTCAACTGTGTGACGCAAAGCCTGACAGGCAAAAAATAGATCGCTTCACCTGAGAGGAGTTTCCTCGACTAACTTAGACACAACAGGTCTTTAATCCTTATATTTGTGTTATTCTCTGTGGACACAGAAACTCAGGGGATAATTGATACAGCTTCTGATAGCAGCCATTTGTGAGCTGAACCATCTTATAAGAAGCTGTTCTGACTGAAATGCCATCTAGGCTTCTTGCTTTGTGTAGTTTATTTTTCTAACACTGGGGCTAGACTTGAACTAGTCTGTCACACAGAAATTTACCTTTTTCTCCTAATTATGGAATTTAGGTGATTGTTTCTTAAAGAGATGTTACAGGATCATTTTCCTCTTTAGATACTCTCAAGTTCTCACTAAAATCTCAGTAGAAGACTTCCCCCCCCACCCCCATCAGCAAACCTGGTGGCAGTCCTAAATTCTCTGGTTTTGCTTGTCTCGCCTTCTCTAGGAGATGGTTTTCTTGTGTTCTATGGTTATAGTCTGTGCCTTAATGAAACAGGATGAAAGAACCTGCTGCAGATAATTACAAATATCCAACTAGTAATTTGGGGGCTTGTTTTGTGACACTTCATATACAGCTATAGAGTCCTCATGCTGCCACTTAGATGTTGTATTACCTTGAAAAGATCAGGAGGCTCCCAGTGCCCCATTTCTCTTGTCTGTGAAATGGACAAAACATTAGTAATAGTATCTATTCCAAAGGATTGCTGTGAGGAACAAAGGAGTATCTATAAAACAGCACAGTGGCTGCCATTTAGCAAGCATGTAATAAATTCTAGCCATGGATTTAATAGTAAATGTGTTTAAAATACCTAGCAGCTGGTTTTATTCATCTTAAATGCTTAATATAGAAAATATTATGTAGTTTTGTTTTTTTCTTTGCTTTGCCCCCAACACTCTTAACTTCTTAACTTCTGAGGTATTGAAGATCTGACATATCGTAGACACCAAATAAAAGTCTTTAAGTTAATGATGCAAAAGAAGTGGAAGGACATTTTATTTCAACAGTTCAAATGTAAAGGCTTTATGATACCAACAATTTAAAAAGTTGTTCTAAACTTAATAGTAATTCATGCAATAGAAAAAACCTGCCAGATAACAAAAGGAACGCTTCCCTCTGGATACCTACTCAGAAAGTACCAACTAAATAGAAAATTCATGGTTCTGAGCATTTAGTGAGAAAGTGTTTAGAAGGTCTTCACTCCAGTAATTTCAGGACTACAAAACCTAGGTATCTGCAAACCAGATGGGACAAAGCCTATGTATACTTTGTCAGTATAAAGTTTAAGACAGCACAGCTGAATTAAAGAATCCATGTCAAGACGTCCTATTCTGAAACACATGTACCCTATTGTCAACAAAGTGTTGTAGAGTTTTCATTAAGACTAACCAAAGGGGGGCACCTGGGTGGCTCAGTCGTTAAGCGTCTGCCTTCAGCTCAGGTCATGATCCCAGGGTCCTAGGATCGAGCCCCGCATCGGGCTCCCTGCTCAGCGGGAAGCCTGCTTCTCCCTCTTGCGCTCCCCCTGCTTGTGTTCCCCCTCTCGCTGTGTTTCTCTGTTAAATAAATAAAAATCTTTAAAAAAAAAAAAAAAAAAAAGACTAAACAAAAGTATAATATGAAATGGTCTAATTTATATAAAGTTGTTGGTCATGAAGTCCTTATCATTTCCTTTTTAAAATGACAGATGCCTGCAGCAAATCTCCTTAGAGTAATAAAACTTCATTTTTCTCCATCTTTAGCACTGAATTTCAGAGGAGACCTCAATCAATAGTGTTCTATTCAGTGGCCATTCTAACGACTGAAGCTGTGTTAAAATGGAAAGGATTGTCAGTTTATTAAGATACTGTAAAAATTAAAAAATCTATATTGGGTGGCACTTTGAACTCATACTCTGAAGTTGTTGTCATCTCAACAATTCTAATTGTGAATCTGTAGCTTTACTAGATATCAAGCTCCGGTAGTTTTATATAATTAAATCTATACTGATGAGTAGAAAAATTGGACAAAAATGGTTTATAACGGGATATATATTTACCCAAATACTAAGTTACATAAGAAAAAGGACAGTGTTAGCATTCCTTAACTGATGCCTCCCATTGCCACTATAGGTATTCATTCCAGTCTAATATCCATTTTTACCGTAGATTGATTTCAGTGGCATCATGATTTAAATGGTATATGTATTATCAATTCCTCAGACAACAGCTTTGTAATCCTATAGTCAACATCAGATCTCATTTGCATACTTATCAAATGCTTTCATGAGAATACTCACTATCTATGACAAAGTCTAAGTGATTATTTCTGCTTTGACCTTTTACTGTATTTTTTCTCCCTCTAAAGAGATTTGTGTTTTTTTGTTATTTTTTTTTTTAAAGATTTTATTTATTTATTTATTAGAGAGCGAGCGAGAGAGAAACAGCATGAGAGAGGAGAGGGTCAGAGGGAGAAGCAGGCTCCCCGCTGAGCCGGGAACCCGATGTGGGACTCGATCCCAGGACCCCGGGATCATGACCCGAGCCAAAGGCAGTCGCTTAACCAACTGAGCCACCCAGGCGCCCAAGAGATTTGTGTTTTTTGTTTTGTTTTGTTTTTTGTTCCCCCCAGCCCCCCCCCCCCCCGCCGAAGTTTCAATTAGTCCAGCTTTTCCTACTTGAACTATCAGGATTTCTACCGGAAGTAGTATTTCCCTTTTCAAAAAATACAGGTCAACCTCATTAGCAATACTCAAAGTATACACATTTGTTTCAATGACATGTATGAACTGTGTATGGGACTCCATCGACATGTGGTCAGACAACGTGCACTATTTAAGTGAGCTTTGCTGGTTGTCCTATTGTATAATCTTCTGTCTCCCTTACTACATGACTAAAGTTATCCATTTCTGAAAAGAACTTCTATAGTATTTAATGTTATTTTCTGAGCATTTGCTAGTATTGCTTTTTTTTTTTTTTTTGCTAAATTACCTTGCTTTTATCTTCTTACTTTTCTTCCCACGGAGTATAAACAAACCTCAAGGACAGCTACTGGCATACAAGTCTGTTTATCAGCAAAGGAAAGAAAAAGTATTTTTACTCTTAATTCAACTCAGTATGTACTTATTATTTTCAATAAGTATTTATTATTCCCTTATTAGGCACCCATTTCATGCCAGGTTCTGAGCCAGGAATCAAGGAAATAGAATTTGTTCCTTTCCTCAAGAGGTTTAGCAGGGAGGCTGGTATGAAAAATGAAAACCCTGTAACATAATAAGCACTGAAATATATCTGTAATGCAATATTTAATTGTCTGTAAGAATCATTTCAGCATGGTGATGAAAAACATGGACTCTGAAAGAACTCACTCAGAACTACATTGCCTGGCTTTGAATCCCAGCTCTAGTTCTTACTACCTGTGTGACTTTGAGCAAGTAACTTAACCTCTTTGTGACTCAGGTTTTTTACCTGTGAAATGAAGATAAAACTGGTGCCTACCTCATGTTGTCATTATAACTTTGTATTTACACTAAATATAAATGGGTTAATATTTACCAAGTGCTTACTATGGTGTTTTGCACATACTAGAACCTATATAAATGCTTAGTGAATAAAATAATGGAGAGTTTGATGGTTCAGGGGGTGAGAGAAAAGCTGATCCCAGTGGGAGATCAGGAAGAGTACTTCAGAGAAATGGTACTACTTAATAGAAGTCTTTCAGGATGAATCCAGTTTTCCAAAAAGGAAAATAAGGAGAAAGCATAAATAATGACACATGGGTATGTCAAGTCCTCAGAAGATTTAGGAAAGGGCTAGTATGCTCCTACAAATGGAAGAAAACCTTTATTAAAAAGAGTGACTAAGAGGAATCTGGACAGGAGAATGAAAGCAAGTTGTGCAGATGCAAGTTAAGGACTTTTGAGATCCAGGCAATGAACTTTTAAACTTTTAAGAGCTATGATGAGATTGGCATTTTAGAAAGATAATTTGATTACAGAAAATGAATTGAAACAAGAAACTAAAGGTATGATGGTTAATTAAGAGACCACAGTCCGGGAGAAGACATCCTGGGTCAGAAAAGCCAGAGAAGGAGCTAAACATGGCCCCCTCCTCTTAGAAGACTGAACCTTTCTCATGGGGATGTGCCTAATCTCTTCCTGGAGAAAAGTTAGCATACCTTGTAAAATGCTTAAATTTTCTGTTAAATGCTGATGGTTTGGGATCCCTTCTGGGAAAATTGTTACCTACTCATCTAGCTAACGGTCAGTCAAGAGCGATGACACTGAACCAGGTATTCTTTTTTTCTTGCATCTAGTCTAACTACCATTATCTGGTCATTCTTTTTTCCTTTAGTAAGATGTTCCAACTAAGGGGATTCTGAATTAAACTTCAGTTTCCTTCCTTAGGAGGAAAAAATTTTCTTTTGAGATTTATTTGAGAGAGAGACAAAAAGAGCATGAGTAGGGGGAGGTGCAGAGGGAAAAGGACAAGCTGAGCAGGGAGCCTGACACATGATCCTGGGATCATGACCTGAGCCAAAGACAGATGCTTAACTGACTGAGCTACCCAGGTGCCCCCTTAGAGGAAGCTTGAAATAAAATTTGCCACATGCCTGTCATCAAATTATCAGGAAAAAAATTAAGCAGAAATGTGGAGAAAAATGATGCCATTGGTTGGGAAATTTTGAGCTTAAAGAATTTCCAAGATACCCAGGTAGAGAGGAGGAGAATGGGGAGAGTGCCCTGTGTGGAAGGCCTACCCCAGGTGTTTACTTATCTTCAATCTTAGCACATCCGGCAGTCAATATCATACTCATTCTACAGATGCAAATACTAAAGATATGAAACTTGCCCAAGTCTACTTAACTAAGAGGTTGTGGAGAGGACATTCAGATCGTACTCCCCTTGATGTCAAGGTCTGTCTGTACAAACTCCACTCTGCCAAACTCACTCTGGTGTCTAGTGATTAGGAATCATCATATATTGCCTTAAATGTAGTTAACAATTTATGATGAAAATTATTCATGTCTCCATTAAATATAATACTAAAATATTTACTTCTTTCTCAAGTCAAATTTTAAAATCAGACTGTATGGCAGCTGTAGATCAGAATGATCAAGAGCACAGCTTTAGACTCAGGCAGACCCAGGTTTAAATCCTTGACTTTGGAAAACATTGGGCCTTACTATTCTCCCCTATAAAGGTGGAGATAATGTTTCTCTCACAAGATTACTGTATTTAATCAGAGTATTTGTCAAAAATTTTGCACAGTACATGGCAAATAAATCAAGTAGCTCCTACCACTATTAAAATTACTTACAATGATGTGGCTCAGAAATACTTCTGCAAGGACACATGCACAGGATTACAGTGAAAAATTAAAGGCAAGTGACTTAATTACAACAAGTTAATTTAACTTCTGAATAGAAGCCTAATAAGTATCAGGTCAGTTTACATTCGCTCTCATTCCAACCCAGAAAAGGTACAGAAGTCTAGAATTACCACATGAAACTATGTACCTTACACTGTGACACTACTGAGGATCTAAAGGTAAAAGATATACTCCACCCTCAAGGTATTTACAGTCCAGTGGTGCAGAGCATGTAAGCAAATAAGGATCCTGGTAATGTGATGAAGCAGTTATTTGATTAATATCAGCTCACCTCTCCTGCAGAGTAATCCAGTCTGGTCAGGTTAGTTACAGGTAGGTTGATGTAGAAATTCAGTTTGAAGCAGGATTAAATTCCAAGTCTGAAACCCAAAATGAAATAGAACTGAATCTCACATTGTCCTTCAAGTTGACCCCAGGGTTAAGTCAGTTTACTATCGACGTGAGTCTAGTCCTGAGCTGTTCAGGACATGAATGTTAAGTTCAGTGGCCTTTGGGTCAGGGTCCAAGAAACAGAATTATCCGACACCAGCTAACCTGAGTTGGGAGACCAAATATTAAAAGGCCAAGAGGACGTTTTGAGCCACATCAATAAACATCTACTGAGCATTTGCTGTGCTCTCAGCCCTGTGCTAGCAACAGATTAGATCAAAAAGGAGAACAATCCCTCAAATCCCCACCCTCAAATGATCTGTAATCTAGCTTAGAAGAGAATTAATATATATAAAAGGAAAATATTGTCCCAATCACAATAAATTCAGTACCTGCTATGGCCTGGACATCTTACCTCTCTTATCCCCTACAACTCTAATACAAACCTTGCGAGGTAGATAATGCTATTTCCATTTTACAGAGAAAAATATCTAGAGAGATTAAGACTTGAGTTTCAGTTCATACCACTAAGTTTTTAAAAGGGGGCAGGGAGTAACTCCTAATTTTTTTTTTTCTTCCTAAAGATTTTATTTGAGAGAAAGAGAACGAGCATGAGCAGGGGAGGAGTAGAAGGAGAGGGAGAAGCAGATTCCCCGCCGAGCAAGAAGCCCAACACAGGGCTTGATCCCAGGACCCGGAGGTCGTGACCTGAGCCGAAGGCAGACACTTAACCAACTGAGCCCCCAGGCACCCCTGTTAACTACTAATATTACACCAGCTGTCTGCTATCTTTGTGCTTCTCTCTTGACATCTCAGTTTCTTGTCAGAATAGGATGCTGAACTAGACTCAGTGGCTGAGACTTAGAATAACCTGGAGTTTTTGTGAAGAAACAGATGCTGGGACCCTACCCTGGAAATTGTTTGATCAGATGTAAATTAAGATTCCCTACATCCAGCATTTTACAAGTGGTTCCAGGTGATGCCCACACAGCTATTCTCCCCAATAAGTACTTAGGAATCAGTGAATGCATACCACGTGCATCCTACAGAATTGTCCAGGGACCAGAAGCATTGCCCTCACTTGGGAGTTAGTTAGGAATGCAGAAATGCAGTTTTACTAAGTCAGAATATATTTTAATGAGGATTCTTTCACATTTAATTTGTATAGTCCTCACACTAAAAGCTATAGAGAGCCTCAAAAGAAAAAAAGTTAAAGTGAACTAACCTAATTGATAAAAACCTAATGGAGAGAGCAGGACTAAGGTTGGATAGGATCTGGATTAACAGATGGGAAAGGGAAAAGCATGTGGGATTTAGGAAAATAATAGCACTAAATAAACCCAGAGACTCACGGGCTGGTGATAAATTTCAAGGGAAACTTCTATATTCAACCGCTCCTGCAGAACCCAGCCTAAATGCCTTTGACAATTCCCCCTTTTCTTCAGATCCTTAGCTCTAGAATAAGAATAGAAAATGAAACTCCTGATTCTGTTTCGCACACTGCAGGCATGGTGGGATACTCTGATAGGTGACCTACTTTCAAGGGAAAGGGGTTCTTTTGAGATCACTTCCTTGCTATGCCCCGGCGGTCTGATGTGCCGTGGAACCGCAGAGACGGTTGCAGCCACGCTAGTGAAAACCTAATTTGCCTTCTAATTTTGAGACAGAGAGAGCCTCTTTCCACTGCTGACTGGCTATGAAGTGGTGGCTGGTGTCAGCTGGGCTGAAGGTGCAGAAGGGAAACGACACACCATAGGAGAAGGCACTAACCTCCGCTCCACCGCGGACTGGACGCACTAAAGCCAAGACAGGAAGACGCTGAACCCTCTCCCGAGCGAGCTGAAGCCCAGACGACGGCGGCGGCGGCGACGCATCCTGATAAAGAACCGGACCACCTGCACTCAATGATGTCCAGGTGCCGCCCGCAGGAAAGGGGTAGCCGACTTGGAGTACCACGGTCCTAAGGCCCGAGGGAAGAAATGCAAACAAAAGGCCACCCTCTGAAAGGGCAGTAGGTTCACGGGGAGGCCCCACCCTCGAACAGGACGCCCACAGGTGGGGGCGCATCTAGGCTGGACACAGGGAGGGGCAGTAGCTTCTGGTCCGTGGGAATAACAAAGGGCGCAGCGCGGCAGGTGGCTCAGACACAGGTAGCGCAGGCTCGCTTCCAGCAGGGCTGGAACCCACGTGCCCTCTTCAGCGGGAACTGCAGCTCGAGCTTCTCTCCACATACCCCAAAACGCCGACTGCCTTTCTATCTCGGTTAGTGTGTGTTCCACATTCCCTGTGTATGACAAATAAACGGGTTTTTTGGGGGGTTTTTTTTTAATCCTCGGGCATAAGTTGGCTCATGTCAATTCAGCAAATACCTCACCTGAACTTAATATAAAAAGCGTTCTGTTTGCCAATGGTTAAAACTTGTGGGATCTTTTAGAGAGACGTTGAGATTAAAATCTAGAAGCACCAATGCCAATGCTCTTCTAGAGGTGGACATAGATATTCTGAACACAGCAAACTGTCCATTGAGTTTATTTTAACCGTGGCAATCTAAAGCACTAGCTGTTGAACAGTTGTAATGTAAAAATTGAACCTAGAGAAAATAAGGGGACAACAACTGAGGAAATTTCTATTTTGTAAGTAGCTGGGCATAAAATAATCAGCTCCCAGACTTACATAAATTAGTTCTGCTCTTCCCCTTCTAAACTCCCCAGAGTTGGTGGTATTCCATCAGCTCCTCAGTTTGCTCTTAAATGTCACTAGAACCTCTACTCAGAATTACAACCTAATTACAACATAGACATTTGGGGATACTTTTATGTTAAGAATTTGTGCAAATTTAACAAAGGGAACCAGATGAATTGAAGCAAGGAGAACCACATGAGAAACATAATGTAGATTCAGAGATAAAAAACATCAGGCAATATTCCCGACATTTTCTCCTTTAGCTGGAAGTGTTTATCAAGGTTGCACACTGCAATAATGGTGACTAATGTTGCATGGTATAATGGAAAATGATTGAGTGATATATTAGAGCAGCAGCTACACATCTGAGTGTGTACTTAACAGCCTGGCTGGTTTTAATACATGCCATAATTACAGATAGTGAGCTGGCAGGTTTAGCTAAAACCGGTTAAGAAAGTAATCACTGAAATAAAATGCAACATGGTTAAATCTTCTTAATCTCAATACTACTTTCCCCTATTAACACTCAAAATGACTTTGTTGCTCTTCAGCAAAATGATTTTCATGCAAAATTTCACTTAGACCACATAACAGTTCTAGAGGTATTCTGTTCATTAAAGAACAAAGCAGAAGTTCCTTTTACTGGGGGAGCAAACACAGCACTCACATTGGCATTCCACATTATCTGATATCTTGGAGACTTGATATGACTGTCACCATAAACCCTAATCTGCGTGGCAATATAAAATGAGGATTCACATAGTTTTTATATTCCAGGTCCTATGAAGTAATTATGTTCTTTTACTGTTTAAGATGAAAGAAAGCCTTTTCTTCCTTGCAGGGCCTCTCCACACTCGTTTTAAACCAATCATCATTCCTCTCTAGTGTGTGACAAAGAGGCAGGCATTGGTTTCTTGACTTTAATACCCACAACAATACAATCTAGTGGGGAAAAAAAAAATACATTCCAGAAAGTAGAACTTACGGTACATATCTACTAAACTAATTACGTTTACTTAACAATTTTCATTACAAAATTGGACATGCAGTTCTCAGCAAATGTTTAAAACCTAAGAGGGGTTTTAAAATGTCTCAAAAACACAATAATCCTTTAAGATAAATAGATTAAATTAAATAAAATAGATAAGATAAATAGATTAAATTAAATAAAATAGATAAATAAATTAAATTAAATAGATAAAATTTCTTGAAAATAATTATTGATAAAAATACAATGATGGTATTAAAATATTTAAAACAGTACTGCATTTCTCTAAAAGTTAAAAATGTAAATACCAGATATGCACATATAAAAGAGCTCCAGTCTGTGGCTGTATAATCATCCTCCTTGCCCTAGCCATCATTTTCCCAGGATTGTAGCAATTCCCTAAAGCTTCAGTAATTTGCTATGATTTTTCACATACTTTGAAGCTGCTTTGATACCCCCAGTTCTACTTTTAAAATATATTTTTTTCTTTGGCACACCCCTTTTGTTGATCACATTTGAACTTTCCAGATAACTATATCTGGTAATAATAACTGAAATTCATAATTTCCTGGTTGAAAGAAATGATCGAATCTACAACATATTCCAGGAAAACATTTATAAGATTAATTAATATGATGTAGGCGTTTTAATGAATAGGTAGATTTGACTACCTTAAAATTACAACTGTTCAAAATACACACTAGTTTTAATGAGCATTTTTTGTTTTTCATGTCTGAAAGATAGATATGCTTGTATATTTCTAAAATTCAACATATTCAATTCTTATTAAGAAACTATGAGGAATCTACATAAACATTTAATTGTCTACCACCTGGTTAATGCCTAGGAAAGATTAGAAGAAAGCAAAAATACGAGTAACCTAAATTCATCATAAAATTTTTAATTTAATGTTTTGTTTATAAAGGGTTGGCAAATCAAAGAAATGTATGCGAATTGCAGAAAGTATTTTATCACCTTTGGAGTTTGCTGATAATCATCCTCACTTACCTATGACAAAAAGAAGTGAAATGCACCCATGGCCACAGCTAATGACAGAAATGGAAATAAGATCAAGATAGAGATAAAATACCTCTGAATTCTGGAAGGAGATGCTGCTCCTCAGGGTTAAATTGGTAACAGATGGTAAGTTACATAAGCTTGGGACTCTTTTATTTATTAGATTGTAGGAAAAATATCATTCAATGTTAAAGAAGTTCGATAGTGATACCCTAGTATTTGAAACTCATCTCATTAGCAGGAGAAATTAGTCTCTTCAATTAAGTTAATCTAATCTTTTAAGTTGATCAAAATGATTCCCAGCAGACCACATGCTAAATGATTACTTGCTTATTGATAACAAAAACTGTAGCCAGATCCTAAGAGACTATCATTTCACATTAGCTCCATTTAAGCCTTACTGAGTCCATCAGAATGCTTGCACAAGATACAGAGAGAACATCACTAAGTAGAAGAGAGGTAATTTAGATATTACATATTTTGTAGAAGCTATTTTTAGAACTGAGTCGGTTTTAAGAAGTACTATATTACTTCATGAGCATTTGAGGAGAACCTACTGGTAGACCAGCACAGTGTGTTAAAAATTTTCCCAATAACATACCTTTAGCAGAAGAAAAATAAATCTTTAATTCCAAGGATCTTCAATTGAAGTGTGAAACACCTAACCAAAAGTACAAACTGACTTTGAATTTTGATGTTTGGTCTTAAAAACCCATTAGCACTCTATAATTCATCTGTATATTTTAACATGAACAGATATATTTGTCCAGGTCCTCTGAGAAGCATATGCCAAAACATGACTAAACATGCAAGAGATTTATTAGAAGAAATACCTGTGAAGGGAAATGGGAAGGAGCCTGAGGGAGGCCAGGAGAGCTGTCAGATCACATGCTCATCTTGCTCTGGTGATGGAGAGGGAAGGGAGGGAGGTTGAGTGGAAGAGTCTCAGAACAGTGCAGTTCCATGAAAGTTTGACAAAACTAGTGGAAGTCCTTGATCCAAAAATCATCTTTCAGAGAAGTACTCCATTTCACAGAAGAAGGCCTGCCTTATCTCTGTCCTGCTTAGTCACTGACTTGGGAACAGCCACAGGAAGTGTAGGCTCACTGAAAGACTAAGACCTAATCATAAGATTATAGAATGCATCCCCTCCCCCTATACCTTACCAAGGCTTCTGTATAATAACAGAGGATTCCAGCTGAAAGAATTAGAAGGTGTGGGTTCTATTTAAAAAAAAAAAAAGTCTCTAGGAAACCTAAAGACAAAGGGATAAAAAAGAAATCAGGGTGCTTGGGTGGCACAATTGGTTAAGCATCCAACTCTTAGTTTTGGCTCAGGTCATGATCTCAGGGTCCTGGGATTGAGCCCCCCCACCCTCGTGTCATGCTCTGCACTTAGTGCAAGTCTGCTTGATGCCTGAGAGTCTCTCTCCCTCTGCCCCTCCTGCTCATGCTTTCTCTCTCAAAAAAAAAAAAATAAATAAATCTAAAAAAAAAAAAAGAAAACAAAGGAAGTTGAAGCCTTCCATATTTACGGTTATAATGGAAATTAAAGATAGACAAACTCCTAACCAGATTAATATAAACCCTCCCACTAAAGGCCTGTTTACCTCAGTTAACTATTATTCAGTTATCATGCCTGGCTTTTAACAAAACATTAGAAGCTATTCTAAAAGTCAAGAAAAAACACTATCTGAAGAGACAGAGAAACAACAAACAATTCAGATACGACAGAGGTTTTAAAATTTATTAGACCAGGAATTTAAAATAACCATGATTAATATGCAAGAGCTCTGACAGAAAAAGTGGATAATGAAAAGACAGGTAATGTAAGCAGAGACTGAAACTCTATGAATCAAAAAGAAATTAACAGTACTGTAGTGGAAATCAAGCACTTTTTGATGGGCTCACCAGTAGACTGGACATAGCTGAGGAAAGAAACAATGAGCTTGAAGGTATGTCAATTGAATCAAATTTCCAAACTGGTTTTAATACATATTTCCAAACTGCCCTCCAAAATGTTTATATCAATTCACATTTCCATCAGCAGAGTATATATGTGCAATTCCTTACACTTTCATTCAAACTGGGTATCCATACTTAAAAAAAACTAAATTATTGACCACCAAAGCATTCTGTGCCTGACAGCTTGGTGCCTATAGCAAATATGATAAAGGTTATGTAGTTTCATCCAGATCGATGATAAATATTGAATAGGATTGGATTTATTATGGTGCCCTAAAGCAGTGTATTTCAAAATTTTTTTCTGTGACTTACAGTAAGAAATATATTTTACTGCATGACTGAGAAAGCATATAGGGACACACACAAACCTAAAACAAGGGTTACATAAAATAGACTTACTATGTGTGGTGCATTTTGGTATTTTCTAGTTTAGTCTCATCTAAGCTATTTAAAAAATTCTGGTTGAGCCGTCCTAAATTAATTATATCACATATTAATTGAGGAAAAATAGAAGTGACCTCTCTCCAGACATTTTTAACTTTTCTGAGCTATAATGTACACCCAATAAAATAGAATTTTAAGTGTACTGTTTAATAAATGGTTTTAACAAATGTATGTACTGAATAACCACCTCCCCAGTCAAGATAGAGACATTGGGGAGGGTATGCGCTATGGTGAGCACTGTGAATTGTGTAAGACTGTTGAATCACAGACCGGTACCTCTGAAACAAATAATACATTATAGGTTAAAAAAAAAAAAAAAAGAAGAAGATAGTAGGAAGGGAAAAATGAAGGGGGGTGGAAATCGGAAGGGGAGACGAACCATGAGAGACTATGGACTCTGAGAAATAAACTGAGGGTTCTAGAGGGGAGGGGGGTGGGGGGATGGGTTAGCCTGGTGATCGGTATTAAAGAGGGCATGTTCTGCATGGAGCACTGGGTGTTATACACAAACAATGAATCATGGAACACTACATCAAAAACTAATGATGTAATGTATGGTGATTAACATAACATTTAAAAAAAGATAGAGAACATCTGTCACCTCTTTGCAATCAATACTCAGACTCACCTCGGTACAAAGCAACGACAGATCTAATTCAATCACCATAAATTAGGTTTGACTGCTTTAGATTTTTATACAAATGGAACCACAGAGTATGAACAGTTTTGTATCTAACTTCTTTCACTCAACATGATGCCTGTAAGATTTATCCATGAATTTTGTTTGCTGATTATTACATCAGTGTATGAAAACAGCACATCTTGTTTATCCATTTACCTGATGAGGGACATTCTCCCTTCCTCAGTCTTTGGTTATTATGAATAAAGGTGCTATAAAAATTTACGTATCTTTTTGTGGGTGTATGTTTTCATTTCTTTTGGGTAAATACTTAGGAATGATACTGCTAGATTTCAGGGTAGTCTACTTTTTTCACATTTAGTGCCTTGGCATCTTTGCCCCAAATCAACTGACCATATAAATGTGGGGCTACTTCTGTACCCTCTGTTCTATTCCCTTTATCTATTTAAAAAATGTTTATTCCTATACCACATTTGAATACTCTAGCTTTTTAATAAGTGAACCTCCAATTTTGTTTTCCTTTTCCATAACTGTTTGGCTATTCTAGGTTCTTTGTATTTCCATATAAAATTTAAAGTTAGCTTGTCAATTTCTACTAAAAAGTCTGCTGGGATTTTAAATGGGCTTGCATTGCAATGTCAAAAGATTATGAGACTACTACTCAATATCTGAAATAAAAAGACAATGGTACATTTATTTAAAAAAAGGAAACTGTATTTTTCTAATCTCAGATTTGTCCAATATTAAAACCCAAGTGTATTAATTACTAGGGCCGCTGTACAAAAAACAAACAAACAAACAAACAAAAAAACCCACTATCTGGGATGGTTAAAACAATAGGAATTTATTCTGTCACAGTTCTCAAAGCTAAAGGTTTGAAATCAAGGGGTCAGTAAATCCATGCTCCCTCTGTGACTTGGTAAAATCCTTCCTTGCATCTTCCTAGCTTCAGGAGGCAGCCACCAGCAGTCCTGGGCCTTCTCCGACTGGCAGTGACAAACCTCCAATCTCTCTCCCTCATCACGTGGCATTCGTCCCTGTGTGTCCATCGCCATGTCCCTGATCCACTGAACTAGTATAAACCAGTTCTGGTGGCCACTTGCTATCATGGCTAAAGAACAATGTCTTTCCCTAACGCTACAGCAACTTTTCTCAGAATTTATAGTTGAGAGAAAATAAATCTTAATAATATTGAATATGAATTCGGGAATGTGGATAAATGAATTTATTTAAGTTTTTAATTTCTCTCAGTAATGTTTTACACCATCTCTGGATTTTAATAATTCATCAAGGCCAGTTTCTGTCCAATAATCTTTGAGTTACTTAACAAAGTTCTAAATTCATTTATATGGGCATGTATCGTGCCATATATTTCTATTTTATCTAGAATAATGTCTTGAGAAGTTACAAAAATAATTCAAGAAATCTTATACGGGGTAGAAATTTCAGGGAGTCAAAGGACAGGTATCACTTACATAGTGAATAGTCAACATAAATGTTAATAGGTGGAAGGAAAGGCAAGGACAGATATTTCTAATGTAGCCCATACCTTCAAAGAGTCTAATTTATTAACTTGAAATTCATACATTTCTTCCCCTATCCTCATCTGGAAGTAATAATAAGTAAAATAATAAGTCATTTAAGTGTAAGAAATAATAGAAGCACAGTGGGTTTTTTTGTTTTTTGTTTGTTTAAGATTTTATTTATTTATTTTAAGAAAGTGAGAAAGAGCACGAGAGGGGAGGAGAGGGGGTGAGGAGAGGGAGAAGCTGGCTCCCTGCTCAGAGAAGGGAGCCTGATTCAACTGAGGGCTCTATCCCGGGACCCCGGGATCAGGACCTGAGCCGAACTAACTGAGCCACCCAGGCACCCCAGAAGCACAGGTTTTGCATACCATTCCCAGAATAATGCAAACCATACTGAATGCTTATTTGTCTTCAAAATGCCAATTCTGCTTTTATATTTAATTTGACTCTTTTTAATGCTAGCAAAAGGCATTTGGAATTTTCTACTCAAATATATCTTGTTGAATTTCTTTAGTCAATAGAATTTAACAAAATACAGGTCATTCATTTCAGTTGAGGGGAAAGCCCAGGCAGTGATCATTACTTATCCTGTACTTATGTGATAAACTATTCAATTTTAATTGTGATAATGATTGACTATTTGCAATGTAAGAATGCCTATAAGTGCATAGAGATCTAACTGGAATTTAGCCGTAACCAACAAATGTGAGCTGAATAGTTTTACTGTGATTTGGTTTCCTTTTTTCACTTTGATCACTGTGATGCTCAGAATACAACTCACAACTGCATACATCCTTCAGAACAATGGTGTCCAAACTATTTAAACCCACATCCTGTTTAAAAAAAAGTTAACAATCCTTCCAATAGAAAGCATAGTTAATTATTTAAGCATATATATACTATTATATATTTATGTTTTTGTTTGTATATATATGTGTGTGTATACACATATGCACACAAATTTTGGACATTATAATACCTACACAAAAATATAAGATAAAATAGGGCAAAGTAAGCATGTAAGTTGCAATTTCAGTGTTTTCTTCCCATACTCTACTGGATTGTCTTGTATGTACCTCATTTTGGACATTACTGCTTGAGAGGATAACTGTTCTTAGTAGATAAAAGTCAACAATAGCCAGGATGCAGTTAACTAAGAAAATTTAGGCCAGTGGCTTCAGCAGGTACCAGAATCACCCACAGAACTTGTCAAAACACAGATAGTCTAGCTCTACCCTCAGTACTTTTGATGCAGTAGCTCTGGAGTTGTGACCTAAGATTTTGCATCTCTAATAAATTCCTAGGTGAAGATGACATTGCTGCTTGGGGGACTACTCATTAGGACCAAGAATAAGCCTAATGCTAAATATGTTTAAGTGACAACCCAAAGATTAAAGTACATGCTTTCCTACCCTATTATTTAATATAAAATATAATTATATATATAATTATATATTAAGGTATGAAAATTGTTTAATATTTTCATACCTTAATATATATTTTTTTCTTTTCCCCTAATTGCAATAACCTTATCAAGACGGTGAATTCTAAACCAAACTAATACATAAACAAAGCAAATTAGGAATCACATTTGATAGTAAATTTATTGTGAAGAGATAACTCACAGCTAGCTGAGTCATTCCTTTCTCCTCAGTATGTCTTCAGTCGTTTGCAAAATCTGCAGCAACACTTACCCTGAGTGCATCCTGAGCTAGTAACCCTTTTCCAAAGCTCATGCAAATTTTAGGTAGTTTCTTCCAAGTGAAAGCAATAATGTGTGTGTGTTTGTGTGCACACGTGCATATATATATATATATATATATATATATATATATATATATATATATAATTTTTTAAAGGTCATATAGCTAATAAGTGGCTGGACTAGGATTTGAATCCAGGTAA
The DNA here is from genome assembly GCF_002201575.2 of Neomonachus schauinslandi. Taxonomy (NCBI): domain Eukaryota; kingdom Metazoa; phylum Chordata; class Mammalia; order Carnivora; family Phocidae; genus Neomonachus; species Neomonachus schauinslandi. The sequence continues at coordinate 27,362,162 of NC_058412.1, read as the reverse complement.
TGTGGTGATAGAATCTGTGCATTTATCCACTGCCTTACACTATTTCCCAGGTGTGGGCTATTGGAACATTGATGGGTACCATCCAGACCCACTCCTTAAAGTTTCTGTCACCTCTGTCATTCTTCATGTCTCCCAGCTTTATACAATGCTGTCACTATCACTAGGGCCAGAGTTGCATTTTACGTCAACCAGAAGCCAGAGTAAAGTAAGAAAGGACTCCTTTGCTCTTCTAAAGAAATAATACATGTAGAGGCCATTACCAGGCACACTCAATATGACTACTCAACACGACCATCCTCTATGTTGATCTGAATGCTAGCTTCATTACCTTTGAGGTGCTGTGGCCAGAAAACTCAAGCAAGCTGACTCACGTAAGTGTCTTCCCAACTTAGTACTGGTTGAGGGCTACACGGAGTCCAACACAAATGACCTGGGCTTTGAGTTTTCTCATTGTATTAATAAAAACCTCTGTTATTCATTATTCATGATTTAAACTGAATAAGGGAAGGCTGATAATCTAATCAGTCTCCTCCTGCAGCTCCAGAAAAACATCAGGCATACAGCTGACTCTCTTCAATAGGTCAGGACCCAACCAGTAAAACCTTGGAAATGCCAATTACTCTTTGCCCTGTTCCAAACAAAGGCCAGCATCCCCATCTACACAGACTGAATGCCAACCTCACATTTTCTCGCTAATACAGGTTTCTCAGAACACTGAAAAACACACACACACGTGCACACACACACACACACACACACACACCTTAGCCAGTTTAAAAGTACTGTGAAATAGTAAAAAGTACTGAAATTCTCTCCCACAATATCACAGGATTTACAGAAGTTTCTGAAGATCTAAATTAATTGCCATCACAATCTTACAGATCATTGTCAGAGTATAGTGGTTGTGGCCCATGTTTATAAAAAAAATTAAGGAAAACCAAAAGACAACAATGCAAATCCAGCAAATAAGTTGCTTAAGCATCTGCCCACTTGGTACAATTTGAGGGAGGATATGTCATTTCTCTTTTTCTCTTTCTTTCGCCCTAGAAAAGGTCACCCATCTACCTACCTGAGTGTCTAGTAGTTGGCACTACAAGGTCAAGGCATTGTGGTACAATAAAGGCTGATCATATTGCAGCTACCCTGCCTAATAACACATGAACTCATTAGTAAACTGGGTAAAGTGAAAAGAGCAAGAGCTCCAGAGATATAGTCTTGGGTTTGAATCCTGTTTTCATCACTTTCTAGTTGAATGACTAGGTAAACCATTTAATTATTTCAATGTATTTAAAAATGGGAATAACAGTCTTACACAATTCACAGCGCTCACCATAGCACATAACCCTCCCCAATGTCTATCACCCAGCCCCCCCCATCCCTCCCACGGAGGGGGAGACGAACCATGAGAGACTATGGACTCAGAAACAAACTGAGGGTTCTAGAGGGGAGGGGGTGGGAGGATGGGTTAGCCTGGTGATGGGTATTGAGGAGGGCACGTTCTGCATGGAGCGCTGAGTGTTATACGCAAACAATGAATCATGGAACACTACATCAAAAACTGATGATGTAATGTATGGTGATTAACATAACATAATAAAAAAAACTAATGATGTAATATATGGTGATTAACAAACATAATAAAATTTTTAAAAATAAATAAAAAATAAAAATGGGAATAACAGTACCAACCTTATAAGTTTTCTGGAAGGATGAAAGAGGGACAGAGCGCTTGTGACAGTGAGTTGTTCATGAGAGATGTCACAAACTTAGAAACTTTCTACTTGTCTATAGACTACTTGAGGGCAGACAACACTACCGCAGTGAACAAAACTTGAAGGCTAAGACTCAAACTGAGAATCTCTTATTACACCTACTTCTCATTGACTGATACACCTCATGACCTAACAGTGTGACTTATTTTGGCTAGCTAGCCTTTCTAACTCAAGAAACTCTCTGATCAGTGCAAATGTCTTTTTGCCATGCATTTCACTAGACTTGATGTCTTGAAGGTAATTTTTAGGGTCCATAAAATATTTAGTGGTTTGCTCCAATAGTCAAAACCCCATTTTGCCCTTATGCTTTAGATCCAACATACAAATATTTTTATTCGACTTATATTTCTAGCAAATTTTAACAATGGTCTCACAAACTTCACACCATCAATATTTTAAATTGCATTCATAAATGTAATATATTTCATTTCCTGTTTGAGTACTTTGGCTAACTTATAAAATAAAATTTCCCCTAATGTTTTCTATAAAACAAGCAGAATTAAAATTATAAATATGGTGATTCTTAAATTATGTTTAGAAAAAAATTTGTTTCCCTATACAATACATAATCTTAGTAAATTACAAGTCTAAGGCAATTATTCAATGGCATATTTTAAATTAGAATCACAAGGTTAATTTCTTCCTTGAAGAAGCCAAATTTTCTTTAATATTACAACTAGCTAAATACTAAATTTGGACAAAATCTTTCTTAGCACAAAAATATTAACACTACAGGTATGATTCTATTTAAAAATTCTATGTTTAATCTTAAATCTTCCTATGGTTAAGAATGTTAAGGAAATGATTACATTACCCTATATATATTCTCCAAGGCTTAGGGTCAAATAAGGCCAGGAATATGAGGCCTGGAGCTAAAAATATCTAGAATGATTTTTTTTCCACAATCCCAACTTTCAGGCTGACTTTTGCTTTTAGGCGCTTTATCCTAGAGTCCTTAAATTAAAGAAGGAGGGTGGTAATGTAACCCATTTTCCTATGCTTCAGTCACATCCTTACTCATTCTGCCATTTTTTTCTATAACTTTGCAACCTTCCACCTAGGCTGCTACATTATTGAATCAATTTTTTTGTTTCTCTGGCTCTAACTGTATAGATCTAATAACATCATAGGAATTACTCATTCTTTTCAAACCCACTCTCTCTCTTAGGGTGTAGACTTTTCAGATTTTACAATGGTATCTATGGGAATTCTGCAGACCTCTTGTGGCTCTGTCTATACAATGGCAAGCTCATTATCCTGGTAAAACTAAAGGAAAGAAAAGATTCAGCTTGAGTACAAACCCCAAGCACATGCAAAAAATTATACCAGATCAACCAAAGAGACATGTACTCAGACATGCCATGTTGAAAAGCTCTAGGGGGTGCAATTCATACCAGAGCCTGGAGTTCTGAGTGTACTAGGTACTGTTCTGTACACTGAAGACAAACTAGTAACAAAAAAGACAAGGTCCCTTCTCTCCTAGGGCTTACATTCAAATGGGAGCAGATAGCCAGTAAATGAGTAATCAAATAGCAAAACCATATCACTATAATTTTTAATAAGTGCCAAAATGGAAACAAAGCTGGGGGGCATAATTGAGAGTAACAGTAGAGGGCTATAGGACTAATTTTGAAAATGCTATCTTGTAAAGTCTAAGGAGGTGACATCGAGCTGGAGGATGAGAAAGGGTGGCTCTATGAAAAGCTAGGGAACGGCTTTGAACGCGCAGTAGATACACAACGTGTCACCTGCTGCATTACTGGCCTGTTTCAGGGAAGGAAGAGGACCAGCATGGCTAAGGAGACAGGAACATCGGAAGGTCTGATATGAGCTGAGAATAAGCAGAGGCTGGGCCAGATCATGCCTGACCAAGAGGCCCTGGTAGAGCCATGGTAACAAGTGTGGTTGTATTAAAAGGTTTATAAGAGTTTGCACTAAGGGAGTAATATGATTTGATTTATATTTTTAAAACATTCCTCTGGCTGTGATGTAAAACCGATGAGAGAAACAAGAGAGCCCAAGTGAGAGGTATCAATGGCTTAGTCTAGAGTTATGATAGGGAAATGATGGGGAACTGGACAGTTTTACGATGTTCCAAAGAACATGGTTCCATTTTTTGACGTGGTTTAGGTGCTGGGAGATGGTGGAAAGTGATGAGTCAAGGGCAACTCCTGGGTTTGGGATTGGATGGCTAATAGTGTTGGTTCCACTGGCCAAGATGGAGACTAAGACTCCTGGGTAGGTGGGGAAAGGGAGGCAACTTATGATGCAAAGAGAGGGCATGGTATGGAAACACACTTGACATGAGAGGAGATGGAGAACAGAATAAAGGAAAAGTCGGAGTGGGGAGAGACCAGCATTGGATAAAAAGAGAAACTTTGTTTTGAATCAAAGGAAAGACAAAGAAAATGGACACATCGAAGTTATGGTTTTAGATCTTGTGCTGGAAAAATGAAGCCATTTTGGTCAATTATTATTATTGCTCATAAAAAAATGACAGAAGGAATAATGCAGCTTCTGTGTTACTTTTATTACTTTATTAAAATTACTTCACTTGCAAATAAAGTTCTTCGTGGAACAAAATTGTACATAAAAGCAAACTTAAGCCTACTTCCTACAGTGTGTTTTCTAGATGTGGGAACATAGACAAGCCTCAACACTTAATAGTAATCAGACTTGTTTGTTGATAGTTTTCCTCTGGTGATCAGAAAGATTTTATTTTTCCTTTCTGCTATATTTTGTGATGTATTTACTGTAGGTAACAGAGCACAGAGTGGGAAGATTAATTTGCTCTGGGGCTGTGAAGCTTACAGTAAAAAGACACAGTATTTTTGTATAATATGTAATTATTTACTAGTTTGGGGCTATCCATTGGCACATTAGAGAGCTAGCTTGCAAACTAAAATCAATACAAGTAATAATTGCCTCTCCTGGGAGAAGTTCCAGAAACTAAAACAAGGAGTCTGAGATGCTTGTTTTGTTATTATTATTTTTGTAACCATAGGATTTTAGTTGCTTTTTTCCTATCTTTCACTGATACAAGATTTTATTGTTTTCTGCAGCAGATTCTTATTTCCTAGACAATGATTCATGTCACAGAAAACACACACATGCACACACACACACTCATTCATGCCAACATCAGGCAGTGTTCAATCTCCCTTTCCTGACCATAGCTACCTAGGAATAAGCACTTGCCCAGAGTTATCCATTTTATATAGAATTGCCACAGTGATGGATAAAAGTATCTTCATAAACACTGACTCAGAAAGCCCAGAGTATCCAATACTACCAAAATAAGGTAACTTCAAATCAGTTACACTTTCTATTATTGTTATTTCCTTCCTCTATAGCAATTGCCCTAACAGAAGCTTAACTAAAAATTGTGAGATGTGATTTGATTTAGGAAAAGCTATATATGGCAATGCTATGATCAGATTTCAGCCGTTCATGTCTCTTACTCTTTCTATGATAGGGAAAATGCTATGATTGCTAGGAATCAAATATCAAAACTATTTTGCATTTAGACTGGTCATACTCAGTGAATTAGGGTGAGAAAACAATTGTGATAGTTAAAAACAGTAATAGGAATATATAGCTAGGAGAAAGGATAATGTAGGAGATAGAGTATTGTATAATTAATGCAAAGGATTATAAGCAGTTAGAATTTATAAAGGGAAATTGAATTTAGTTATAAGAACTATTACTCTGATTAAAACACTTTAGGTAGCAGGACGCCTGGGTGGCTCAGTTGGTTAAGCAACTGCCTTCGGTTCAGGTCATGATCCTGGAGTCCCGGGATTGAGTCCCACATCAGGCTCCCTGCTCAGCAGGGAGTCTGCTTCTCCCTCTGACCCTCCCCCCTCTCATGCTCTCTCTCTCTCATTCTCTCTCTCAAATAAATAAATAAAAATATTTAAAAAAAACCACTTTAGGTGGCTTAGGTTTTGAATGTGTAGATTTTGTATCTGGTTGGATATTAATCAACAAGTAAGCCACTGACAACTCACTGAATCTGACCAAAGAACTGGAATATCAAATTGTCTCCTGTACTCAGAGAGTTCATAAGAGAGAAAGTAATTTAAAGAATAGACTTTTTATTTTAGAACCAAGACTATGAGTTGCATATTATTCTATACATGAGGGATTTGATGTATAGAATAATCTGCCCATAGCTAATAAGTGTCAGAGTCAGTATTCAAATCCAGGAATCTCTAACACAAGGCTTATGCTTTTTCTATCTACAACAAGCTGCCTGAGTAAACATTTATGGGAGTTCAGAGAGAGGAGGAATTAATTTGGCTTCAAGTTCTCCAGGATGCTTTCTAAAGACAGAGTTACTTGAGTTGGTTCTTGAGAAATGAATGAGATTTTTAAATGTCAAGAAAATCATCTAGATATGCAGGAGGAGGCGGATTCAAGTACAAAGCTGATAGGGTAGAAATAAGAATGTCATGGGCACAGGGAAACATGCAGGGCTACCGGCGTGGAGCGAATTGGGTGTACTGAGAAATACTGGAATAAACCACTGCATGGATGTGAGAAACCAGCCTCAGAGGGGCTTGAACACCAGAGAGGGGACAAAAACAGAATTTGTATGGGAGGAAACAGGAGTCATTGTACGTTCCTGTTGCATAATGAAAGCTAGATTCTTTTTTTTTTTTTTTTTTTTAAAGATTCATTTATTTATTTGAGAGAGTGAGAATGAGAGAGAGTACATGAGAGGGGGGAGGGTCAGAGGGAGAAGCAGGCTCCTCGCCGAGCAGGGAGCCCGATGCGGGACCCGATCCCGGGACTCCAGGATCATGACCTGAGCCGAAGGCAGTCGCTTAACCAACTGAGCCACCCAGGCGCCCGAAAGCTAGATTCTTGAAAGAGTAGTCTAGGGAATGAGTCCAGAGAGTCTTAAAGGGGAAGACAAGAGAGGCAGGCAAACAAAATACCAGAAAGCCCACTGGGAGAAATTGCTTTTTTTCTCTATATCAAGCTAGCTGTGTGCAATTACCCTTATCTATCTAGATGATGTAGACAAGTCGGGGAGGAAATGGTGTATGCTGATACAATCACCTGATCACGAACAGCTGATGGCACCAGGCCAGGAGGAGACCAGAGTTCCCCCCAAACTCCTCAGACGGCCAGGAGTTAATATAATGCATCTGAAAATACAGATTTCAGGGGCGCGTGGGTGGCTCAGTGTTAAGCGTCTGCCTTCGGCTCAGGTCATGGTCCCAGGGCCCTGGGATGGAGCCCTGCATCGGGCTCCCTGCTCAGCGGGAAGCTTGCTTCTCCCTCTCCCTCTCCCCCTGCTTGTGTTCCCTCTCTCACTGTCTTTCTCTCTGTCAAATAAATAAATAAAATCTTTAAAAAAAAGAAAAGAAAATACAGATTTCGAACAAAATTAAATTGACAAAAAACATCTTACATCTACATAAATTTCTATTTTTTAATATTTTGTAAACCATACTGATTAACTTATTGTAAATATATAAATAGATACATTCAAGTGATATCCAGGAGGTGAAGTCGGAGGAACTGGATGAAGATAAGGGGGTAAAAGATGAAAAGGAGCCAGAGATTACTGTCAGGTTTACTACTAGGATGACTAGATGGTGGTGGTACTAACAAATAATGTAGAGAATACAGGTAGAAGATAAGGTTTGAAACAAAATTCCTTCCATGTTACATGCTGAGTTTGAGGTACCCGTAGAGGATGATCATTCATCGTGGTTTGCCTGAACTGTGCTAATTTATGCCTGTTGTCCCAGCTTAGTTGAGGCAATCAAGTGAGTTTTGGCATCTGAGAAATAGAAACAGTAGCAAGGCCTGAGACACAGATGGCCATGCTGAAGGAACAGAGGAAGCCTATAATGTGTGGAGAAAGAGATCTTAGCTATACTTCTAACTCCCTGTATGAAACTGTACAAATTGCAAACTCTTTAGGCCTCAAAACCTTTGTCTCAAAACAAGAGGTGCTTGCAGAGATGGGTTATTTTTAAGGCCTTTCCTGTTTTCAAGGTCTTTCTTTGATGAATGGGGGCTTAGAATGATACAGGAGCAAAGAGTAAGAATTCTCTTACTAAGTAAATAAAAGAACAGTATCCTTCTAAGAACAAATTAATAAATCCATTTTGATTTTAACAGCACTGCATAAGTCAGAAACATCTTTGGGGAATGAATGGAAAGAGAGCTTTGAATCCAAATATTCAGTCAGTGAGGTAAAGATCGGAGCCTGGATGAATAGCAATGAATCAACAGATGCATGACTCAAACCCTGAAGACCTAGGAATAACTGAGTCTCAGGGGTCAGTGTCCAGGGACATCTGGATCAAAAACCAGCAAGAGTAATTAAAGATGCTTAGCAATGTGACTAACTCAGTACAGGATAGATACCATACACAGGTAACCGCTCCTTACAGGTTTCCTGCCCAAGTTGAAATTAAAGCATAGAGGTGGATTTTATGGATTCTTAGCAAATATCTAGGTCTATGCAAAGCTGTGCTGGATAGTGGGATCAAGAATTAACTATAATATTCACCCTGCCATGAAACAGCTCATAATCTGTTAGTACTGAGCATGAGGTAGGGACATCTGACCAGAACTTAGTCTCAACCACCAGGAAACTGGCCTGTTCTCAATAAGACAGGAAACATTTCTTCAGGCCATCAGTTTCTCCTTAGGTTTTCCAGGTCCCACCATTTGTTAGTGCCGATGATGAGCCAGTGCAACAAAGAAGAATGCACAGTTATAATGAAACCTCCACTTAAACTACCTAATACAAACCTATCTTCTACTTGTGGCCCAAGAGGTCTAGGTGGGTGTTTGTGCAAGTAAGCCAGTTTCATAGGTCTGCTGGGTTTTTAGTGAAAAAAAGGCAATAGTGCCCTTTAAAGATGCAAATAACTATATCCATTTTAAATTTAGTTGTACTACTGAAGTCAAGGAGATCTTGGGTGATGACTATAAATATTATCTTGAATTTGGGTATTCGTATAATGAAACAAAGGAGCAATAGGGAAGAGGACCAATTATTGATGTAATCATATTCTTGCAAACCTGAGTTTATCAGTGCATGGCATGTGAATGATACATGCATAGTCTTATCTATCTACTTAATTCTCTAACAATGAGCCTATTATTCACACTAATTTGGATCCCTCATGCATTCTATATTTGTATAGAAACTGTAAACTTCATGACACTGCTATTGTACATTAACCAGTTAACATGTTAGATATCAGGAAAATGTGATAAGCACCTATCACTTTCCTTCACAACAATGCTGTGGATGATCTGTCTGCCCCAGCTAATCCTTGGTTAGTGTGGGGTGAGCAGGGAGAAGCTCAGTTTTGTCTCACTGATAAGTTTTGGTCTTGGTCATCACCCTTGAAATTCTTAAACTAATTCTCAGTAGTTTTTTTCCTTAAAGATTTTATTTATTTACTTACTTGTTTTAGAGAGAGAGAGCACATGAACAAGCATAAGCAAGGGGAGGAGCAGAGGGGGGAGCAAGAGGGAGAGAATCCCAAGCAGACTCCACGATGAGTATGGAGACTAACATGGGGCTCCATCTCATGACCCTGAGATCACGACCTGAGCTGAAACCAAGAGTCGGGTGCTTAACCAACTGAACCGCCCATACACCCCCTCAGTAGGTTCTAATAGTGACAGGAGAGACTGCTAGTATGTCTAAAAGGAGGTAGAATATTGCTTGCCATTACAAGGTACTCAATAACTACAGATACATGAATTAAACTATGATATGACTGCCTGCATTTAAAGAACCAGATATGTGCAAACGAGATCAAAACAAACAGATGTAAAGATAAAAAATTTTTAATTTTCATGTATTTCTAAAAAAAAATCAGTCAGGTCTTCCAGAAAATTTGCACATGTGATGTCAAAAAAATTTTTTCACATCTCTGTTTAGTTATACAACAAAGTCTGATGTATGAAAAGACTCTTTAATCCAGGAGCTTTGGTCTTGCACAGAAATGGATTATGTCCATACTTTTTTTTTTCTTTATTGAAGTATAATTAACATATGTTGCTGTATTAGTTTCAGGTATATAACTAGATCATAAATTCTTACTCAGTGCTGATCAAAAGTATAGTCACCATCTTTCTAGAAAGGAAAGGAAGGCCTTTCCTTTTTCCTCTGAAGGTGACTATGGTATGAATCCAGAAAGCTATGCTCAACTAGCATGTATTTATCCCTAAACCTTTTCCATCCAGTGGTCAGCCTGGAGCCAGCTGTGGACAGAAGAAGAATGAGCACAGGTGCAGCTAGAGGGCCTATTGCTCTTTCCATTTTCCATATGTCAGCATACTGAGCATCTCCATTGCAGACATTTCCTAAATTATAAGTTCCAACAAAAAGATAAACACCCCACTAGGATAAATCCTTGGCCTATCAAGTTCAGTGACTTTTTCTATGATAGAAGGAACAATGTATGTGCTATGTGTACAGACTAATGTACTCCTTGAATTAGTAGCAAAATTTAGGGTTATTTCCCAAATAGCATATGTCTCCACAACTTTCATTATGTATTACAGTTTCCAAAAACTTATCTAAGCCCATTTAAAACATTTATTTTAAAATTCATGGTGCCCCAGAACATAAATTAGTTAGTGTTGGGTATAAATGAACTTCTTTTGAACTCTGAGAGAGCGATCCTTAATATCAGATCATCATCAAAGACTGGATTACTATATATGTACGTATTTAGTAATTTATATATATATATATATATATTAATTTTAAGAGCCTCTTTATCCCTCACATAATCATCCATCTTAACTTTTATTTTTCTAAAATGGGAAGTTCTAATCATTAAGTTTTGCCTTTGATAGCAGCTATTTTATATAAATCCTCACCTCCTTCTCTTACTCATTTTGTTTTACATTCTTTGACTACCTCCCACTTGAGTTATTTTGATTCTAGAAGGAGGTGACAAAATCTGGATGCATTCCTTAAATATTCCAAGGGAGGGGACACCATAGTTTTTATATAAGCAAAGGAGAAGTTAGACTTCTTTGCCACACCTCAACAAACTCTTCAACGTTCACTCAGAATCTCATTTTGCAATTCCAAAAAGTAACCTCTTTTTCTTTAATTCAACCCAATATGAATATGATCCTGGCCTTTCTTTCTGGTCTATAAACTTAATTTTAGTGTTAGTTTGATTATGAAGTTGGGTGTCAGGGTTTTCATTAAAATGACTTTTTATATAAAATAAAATCTATTACTTTCTCAATCATTCCTGAGGTGGCTGTGGCTATTTTGTATGTGTTCAGTGGTGATCAGAACTACACCTTACTCATGTGTACAGCAGAGATATGGCATGTCAACTCTCCTTTCTTCCTACCTCATCATCATGGTAGCAAATTTGAGGATTTGAAGGGGAAGTGTATCTATAAATGCTAGACAGAGTTGAGAGGCCCAGTATAAAATGGAACAAAATTGGGGTGCCTGGGTGGCTCAGTCAGTTAAGCGTCTGCCTTCTGCTCAGGTTATGATCCCAGGGTCCTGGGATCGAACCCCACATCAGGCTCCTTGCTCTGTGGAGAGCCTGCTTCTCCCCCTCTCACTGCTGCTCCCCTTGCTTGTACTCTCTCTCTGTCAAATAAATAAAATCTTAAAAAAAAAAAGGAACAAAAATCAGTATTTGTTACTTAAGATTTCTAGATCACAAAACCTTTGCTAATTATTTCTATTCTCCCTTTTGATTTTGTCTTGCCATGATTACTCTGGGATATTTGCCATTCCCATTTCTGCAGAGAAAACTAAGAACTAGGCAAGCTCTCTCATACTGTGCAAAATTCTCCATGTCTTCAAAACTCCTTCCAAGTCCAAAGTAGTTCAGTATCAATATTGATTTTTAGATACTAAAGTTATATTTGTTTGGTTTTCTTCTCTTTGTAATTAGTTGGGTCTCAAGATGCCAAGATCACCCTCCCCTCCTCCCATCCACATGGTACACAGAGCTCAAGAAATAACCCTTTTCCAAGCAGTAAACTATTCTCTATGTCCTGAAGACTGGTAAGAAAGGCAGGTTAATGCACCTATTTCACATCCCCTTCCAGTTATAAAGCAAGCAGTTTGTCTGACTTCTGTGGCATCAGTGAGGAGCAGAAAAAAAAGGAGTAGATATACCGATAACAGAAATTCTGTGCATCTATATGAACTTCAATATATGTTTTCTTATGGAAGATAGACACTGACAGCCAGTTTTAAAAGTAACATAACAGTCTGTGATAGTGCTGGGTTCTGTGAGAACTGGAAGGCTAGAAGAATAGGGTAGAAGGATCGAGAGGGTCATGGAGCCTTCTTTAGACCATTAGGCATTGGTCTCTGATTTGTCAGACTGAAAGGCTCAGTGGAAGAACAGGACAGGGAAAAAAAAGATGGATTCTTAGAAAAAGAATTTTCTTAAGAGGGAATAATTCATCTGTGAGACTTACTGTAATATGTGCCCATAGATCAGGACAGTACAGCCCACCCATCAACCAAACCCCCACTCAGTTGTTTAGCAAAGTTTTGATGTTGTATATGGGGCACTGTTCTAGGTTCTGGAAATACAAAACAACTTTTTAGGGGCTTCCAATTTAGTAAAATAAATTGGTTAGATGAGCACACCACAAATTTAGAGAGCCATTTAATGTCACTGCAAAGCACAGGTAGGAATTGAGAATAGCCCACAAAATAAAGACAAAGGTGCTTGGGACCTAAGCAGCCCTTAAGAATATGACTTTCATGAAGTAGAAAGAAAAAGGGAGCCAATTTGATTAGTTGCTGTATAAAGGGTGTATTTATCTTGCTTAGTTCTAGTCACAGATAATCTGACATTTGCATTACTGAAGTCCATTTCCAAGTGGCTTTGAAGAGCCCTGAAATGTTCCTGGATCTTGGCCAGAGCCACTTTGGCTTTTCTATCTGCCCTTGTGTGAAAAGAAGGGTGCATGAACTATATATAGCACCTATGACAACTAATATCCTAGATTATCTACTTGAATCATTTTTTTCAAAGATAGAGTACGACTTTCAAGTGCGGACACTCTAGGGTTGCGTTTAGGTCAGCCTCTGTGAAGGTTTCCTACTTGATGCCAAATATGCCCTGAATTTGAAAACACAATATAAGTGAAATCGAAGCAGAGGCAGGCATTCAGATAAAGAAAAGTTCTCAGCGTAACAATTATAATTGCTCCTATTTCTTATTTCAATAAGAAACAGAACCCCATGAATCCAAAAATATTTGCATCCTAACAGTTATTACCCTTCTCATGCCAATTCATAGATTGGTAAGATTTCCTATTCCTATTCCTATTCCTATTCACCTCACTGGTTCCAAAAAGAAACAGAAATTCCACAGGGCTCCCAGAGTGGAAGGTGGATACTGCCAAAAGGATTATAGCTCCTCACTTACGCTGGTGTCTATGATAAAATGTGCAAGGTTTAAAGAGATAAGCTAAAGATATATTAAATTGGGAAATGTTACTGGGTAACACTAACCTGTGTTCTTCTAGCCAGGATCTATTCCATCAAGTGGGGAAAAAAAACAACACAGAAATATCACAATGCACTGTGTTGCTATGCTTGTTAATATTTGTGGTATAATGAGATGTAAGAACTACCAAAGCTCCTCAGTAGTTGAGAGTGGAGGGAGTAGTTGCCAATAAAATTACCTTCTATGCTCCAACATTATTTTAGTGAGAATTATTTTTTTCCACTCTCCAAATAAGATGTTTTGCCAATATGCATTTAATTACAGCTCCCAATTCATCAGTGAGGAATTTCAAATACAATGCATTTTACAATAAGGCTATAAACAGACAGTATGATTCAGTCAAAGGAAAGAAGAGATATTTAAATTAGATTTTGCAATATAGTGGTATAGCCAATGCATATGTTTGTTTTTGTTTTTTATTTCTCAGAGGAAATTACACTTGAATCAGAACTGAGAGGTAGAAGGTTTTCTAGTCCATTGATTTTCAAGCATTTTTTTAATCTGCAAAAGCTTTTATCCAAAAGCAATTTTAAAAAGAAATCCAATAAAATAAAGCTGTTCTAGCTGATGTGCAATCTTCCATGAGCTGGCTCTATCACTGCTCTATTTCCCTTCTCACTCTACCCCTCAGACCTGTCTCAAATATTTATCTCACTAGCTCCTCTTCCCACTTCTGACTGGTAGACATCTCCCCAGGTATGGAACTTGGTCCCTGTGTTCTTCTCTCTTTCAGTTCAATTTCTCAAAAGAATGGACTCACTCCAATCCACCCCTAAATCTCTGGTACATTCTCTAGCCTCAGGACTTCAGAGATGTCTAGAAACCTTTTCACTACTGTATTGTGTCTGTTCCTAACTCTTCTATCCACAGACAGCATGATTGTGGGATGCTCAGAGTGGAATTTGAATTAAAGGAGAATTGGAACAGGAGATTACTTATTTGGGAATTGTGTCAAGGAAAAGAAAAGAAACCAGTTGTTTCCTAGAAGAGCAAAGGACGAGTTGAATTGATAACAGGCCCACTCTGTAAAACAAAATGCTAGTATCCCAGCATTACATAATTCTCTGTGTACAATGTACAAATACATTGACTATTCCTTGTTATTCTCCCAAATGATAGGAACCAAATGGCATTTTGCCTGTCCATGACTTCCACTTGTAGCCAGACTCCACACAGTTGGAATAGCACTAAACATATGTAGACAAGGCATTTTTAAAAGTTCAGGCCAAGTATGGCCCATGAATTTGTTATATGGAAAACATATCCATGTACCATAGGAGAGATTATCTCAGTGCCACGTGTAGAAGGTGACAAAACTGGTCTTCCAGGTCCTTATGTATAGCTTGTTTTCATTCTTTGTGAAGCATGCCATATTCCAAATGACTGTTTTTGCTCCTTTCTATATAATTTTCCTTCATCAACAGTAATAGAAACAATTCTCTAATTTATATGGTTTATAGTTAATAAGACTTTTTTTGAGTCTTCTGAATTGGTCTGGATTTTTCTTTTTTTTTTTTTTTTGGACAGTTGACACACGTTACGTTAGTTTCAGGTGTATAACTTAGTGATTTGACAAGTTTATATATTATGCTAGTGATTTGACAAGTTTACATTAGTCTAAGTGTAGCTATCCTGTTACATCACTATTACAATATTATTGACTAAATCCATTATGCTGTGTCTTTTATTCCCATGACTTACTCATTCCAAATGGAAGCATCTATCTCCCTCTCCCCTTCACCCATTTTGCCCAACCCCCCACCCCCCTCCCTTCTGGCAACTTTCAATTTATCCTCTGGTATTTATGAGTCTGATTCTGCTTTTTGTTTATTCACTTGTTTTTGTTTTTGTTTTTTAGATTCCACTTATGAGTGGAATCTTATGGTACTTGTCTTCTTCAGTCTGACTTATTTCACTTAGCATTATACCCTCTAATTCCATTCATGTTATCTCAAATTATCCCATCATTTTTTTTGGTTTTGTTTTGTTTTGTTTTGTTTTTGCTTGATCTACCAACAAACTTGCTGAAAGTCAGGCCAAGTTATTTGTTAGATAAGGAAACTGAGAACCAGTTAATTAGTAAGTGATAAAAGTAAGTCTAAAAATTACATCTAGTGTCCCCTTACTTTGGTCTTCACAACTACATTCTGTCGTGTCATATGGAACACAGTTTTTAGGGAGTTCTATTTAAGAGAGAGAAAACATAAGCATGCTTGATAGACCCTAAATCATATAAAATATTAAAAATTAATAAAATAAGTACAAGTGAAAATTTGGCTTATATTCTGGACTGTTCCATGAGCCTTCAGCCTGAGGATCCTGCAACAAACATCAATGAAACTTGACCCTTTGACACCTGGCACGCTTTTGAAGCCACTGGAGGTCTACATGTCTCACAGTTTTTTTCCGTTGTTGTTCCCTGGATTACTGGCAATGACAACAGTTTTCAAGAAATAAAAATACAAGAAATACCACCAAGATTTGCACACAACTTGACAGCCCCCCTTGTACCTACAAGAATTTTTTCACATTCAATTGTCTTGATTAAACAGGAATGTTAAAGATTGTGCATTTCAGATTACTAAATGTAGTTATTCTAAGCATACATAGATTTTTTTTTATAGGAGTTATTACCAGCAAGGACAAATGATTTTTACAAGAGATAACAACATCGGCACTATCAATACAAAGACAAAGAAAATTCATACAGTGGCAGATAGAAAAGGTTGTCCATTTTCAAAAGTGAAAGTGGGTATAAGAAACATTTTGTAGTTTATGCACTGTTCCTCATTCTATTACTTTTCTTTTAAACGTGGAATATAGAAAAATCCCTAGGAGACACAGAGTTGGGGTGGAGGCCAACCATAAATCATATTCCTCACCATATAACTATAAGTTTCTAGATAAAACTCTGATAAAATGAATGTCAAGAGGAAAAGCAGTTCTAAATGAGAGGGACTACCTTGTAGTATAATGAATGTAGAATGTTTCATATTTAGTTTTATATTTATAGATAAATTGCAAATACCGTATAAAGATTTTCATATACCCCCCCACCCACTTTATCCTATTATTAACATCTTACATGAGGTGTTGGTTCATTTGTCACAGTTAATGAAACTTGTTATCAAATACATTATTATTATTAACTAAAATCCATACTTTATTAAACTTTCCTTAGCTTTTATCTAACATCTTTTTTCACTCAAGTATTGTATAAAATGACTCTTAATTGTTAATTGCTCAATATTTTTCTTATAATTAGACTGTGGGTTTGGGCTTTGGGGAGGAAGATCATAGAGGTAGTATCATTCTAATCACATTTGATCCAGGGTACATACTATCAACATGACTTCGATGCTAACCTTGTCTACCTGGCTGCACCAGAGCGAATCAGGTTTCTCCCCTGTAAAGCTACCCTTTCCTCCCATTCCATGTTGTACTCTTCCGAAGGAAGTTGCTATGCACAGCCCACACTTAAGAAGTGAGGAGTTGTGTCCCACTTCCTTGAGATAGGAGTCTATACTATATAAATTAATTTGAAATTCTTTTGCATGGGAAGTTTGTCTATTCTCTCCCATGTATTAATTTATCCAACCATTTATGAAAGTATGGAGAAGGGACATTTATTTTATGCTTCGAGGTATCCAATCTAACCCAATCCAATACTACTTTGTTTTGGTCCTCAAACTGTTCCAGCTTTAGCCTTTGGGAGGTCTTCTAGTTGGTTCCTGTGTCCCTTCTATCCTTCTGGCATACCCTCATTCATGTACATGTGTGTATTTAGTTTTTTTTAAACCTTCTTACTTTCTGGCACTACAAGATGGTCCTGGCTCATCTTGCATATTTCCTACTCTGGTCATAGAATCAGCCATTTTTTAAAAGAAGGGGGATAACAGATTTTAAGACAGACCTATATAGATTTAAATCCTGGCTCGACACGTACTCATCTATGACCTTGGGCAAGTTATTTAGCATCTCTGACACTCCGTTTCCTTACTTGTAAAATGAGAACACTACGAACATCAAAGGGTTATTGTGTCTAAATAAGAAAACAAATATAAAAGTCAAGTTTTTAACACTTTAAATATTTAATAAATATTAATTCTATTCCATTCTTCCCTCTTTATCACCAGGTAGCACAACAATCTACTTCCCTGCTAGTCACCTCCCTGAATCACTGCCCATCTTCTACCACTTGAGGATGCTCCCAAAACCACTGGCCTGAAACACTCATTTACAATCTAGAGATGTCTTTGTGCACAAACTAACACTTAAACACAAACACTTAAACACAAACACACAGATGCACAGATGCATACACACATGTTGTGTTAATTCACCTAAGTGTAAGATATTTCTAAGCTAACATGTCTATCTGTAGTATGAGATATATTTTATATAAAATGCATCACAGCAGCAATTTTATAAAGCTGGTGTTTCACATAGCTAATTTAGAGAAAAAGGAAAAAATATTTGACAAAATGAGTAGTTACCATACAAGCACATGCAAGTGGCTTTCTTTTTCTGGACAATCACTCATCATCATTTTAACATTTCAGTTTCCATGACAACAAAATGCAGTCAGTATTATCTCTAAATACACTCCCAGGTACTTTTCTTCTTCAATGCATCAAAGTTTTTCATTTTATACTAAAGAGATCAAGGCTATCTGGATAAATTCAATGTAAAATCTATCAAAGATAACCCTTTATCATGAAAAAAATGAATATCAGATTCAGTAACGTTATGAATATCATCTATTCTTTTCTCTTAATCACATTTGTCAAGGAATTCTAGGAAAATATAAGAGAAATGGCCAAAGAAAATCTGTCTAAATTTCTAGCACAGGTTATGCTCCAAAGAAAGAAGTATTTAGCTCAGAGAGTCAGACCTCATCCTGTGTTGATATTAGTTTGTATTTTTATAGCACAGTGAGCCTTTTAGCGCCCGAGAGACATGAGGCACACAATGCCGGCCCCAGTGTAGTTCATGCATCTGCAGAGGCTTTTATGTAAGTGAACCTATTTCTGTTGAAGCTGAACTTCTAATTTCATGTTTTCCCTCTTGTAGTTTGGTTCCAACCGCTCTTTCTCTTTTTTCACTTTTTCTCCCTTTATTCTCTCCTACTACAGACAGTCCCCAACTTATGTTTTATTGACTTTATGATGGTGTAACAGCAATATGCATTCAGTAGAAGCTATACTTTGAATTATGCATTTTGATCTTCTCCCAGGCTAGTGATATACACAGCTCGCACGTGATGCTGGGCAGGGGCAGAGTGGTGCTGGCCAGGCAGCCACACGACCACGAGGGTCAAAACCCTGTACACTTACAACCATTCTACTCTCATTCAGCTATTCTGCTTTTCA
Source organism: Neomonachus schauinslandi (assembly GCF_002201575.2). Taxonomy (NCBI): domain Eukaryota; kingdom Metazoa; phylum Chordata; class Mammalia; order Carnivora; family Phocidae; genus Neomonachus; species Neomonachus schauinslandi. The sequence goes on along the minus strand of NC_058412.1, from coordinate 27,343,514 downwards.
CTTCCAATACAGTATTCCAAATTACATGAGATATTCGGTGCTTTGTTACAAAATAGACTTTGTGTTAGATGATTTTGCCCAACTACAGGCTAATGTATGTGTTCTGAGCACATTTAAGGTGGGCTAGGCTCAGCTGTGATGCTTGATAGGTTAGGTGTATTAAATGCATTTTGACTTAAGATATTTTTAATTTACAATGGGCGTACGGGATGTAACCCCTTCGTAAGTCAAGGAAGATCGGTGTTCTCCTATTTTCTCCACTACCCTTTCCTCCACTTTCTCCTTTTGTCTCTTGACCTGTCAACCCCCATGTTATGTGCTCGTAGTAGCAGTACTGATACTATAGTAAAGCAGGTCACGGATCAGGTGTTTAATAAATACCTTCTTGCCGTCAAAATGCAACTTAGGGAAACCTCCAATCAAGATTTCTCAGATATTCAAATATAGACACCTTATAAAAAGAAAACTCTAAATTGTGACCTAGTATCCAACCCTTTTCTGCTGAGCTTTTAGCACTATTTAATATCAAGGGTTCATTACTGTGAGAAGCTGACTCAAAAATGTACTCGTCAATATCAAAAAAGCATGACTCTCAGCAACTGCAAGAGATGGACAATGATTGTTCTGTATCTATTTTAATTCAGATATGTCTTTAATGGGTATGCCAAAAAGGGTATACATAAAAATAAACCTGAATAATGAGATCTTTTTATTTATTTATTTGAGAAAGAGAGAGACAGAGGATGGAGGGAGGGCAGAGAGAGAGAGAGAGGGAGAGAGAGAATCTCCAGCAGATTCCCCACTGGGCACAGAGCCTGGCGTGGGGCTCCACCCCACAACCCTGAGATCATGATATAAGCTGAAATCAAGAGTTGGATGCTTGACCAACTAGGCCATGCTAGGCGCCCCCCTTAATGAGAACTTGTTAAAGATTCTGCATCTGTGAATTTGCCTGGGATCAACTCAATGCTAATCAACATAGTGATACCACATACTGCTATCATTTTTCTGGGTCTTATATATACCCAAACCCTATAATACCAAGGACAATATCAGGAGCCAAAGTACTCATGGTTGTATTCCATAGTTCACATATTTTTACTATTGTCAGCTTTATCTTTCCAGCAAGGTCTTCAGTTAGTAATTTATAGTTATATATCGCTTTCAGTATTCCTCAGAAAAATCTTTTATATGGATCAGGTCTTACATGCTTACCTTGCTTTCGTTTTTGTATTTTAGAACCTTTGGGGTGGAGATTTAATTATTACAGAAAATACAGGAAATTGCAGATAATGTACCAAACTTAAAAGTTTATGTAGTATAGTTAGGATATTATTTCAGCTGCATGTAACACAGACCTAAAACAGTGATTTAAGCAAAACAGAAGTATTTTATACCCTCACATAGCAGATTGGTACAAAGGCTATGCTACATGTAGTCATTTAAGGCTCTGTTGTCTTGCCTTCCCTGGATGTCTGTCTTGCCCCACGGTTCAGGATGCAGTATGACCATGTTCATGTTCCAAGCAACAGGATGCAATAGGGTGTGAGAAAGGTATGCCCTCCCTTTTAGGACAGTAGTTAGAAATTCCACACTTCATTTCTGCTAACAACCTATTGTCTAAAATTTAGTTCTGGCTGGTCATGTGATAGCTAAAACAGATGATTCTATTTCTATGAGAAAGAAGTGGAGAATAGACAAGGGGAGACAACCGTCGATCTCTGTTAATTTCCATCTTCAGCAGAAAGTTCTTTGTGTGTATGTTCATTTCTAATTTCTCAAAATTCAAAGAGGATGTAGAAGAAACCAAGATAGCAGTATGGCTTAATGATTCCTACTGCTCTGTAAGATGAAGCCTTGAGTTATGCACTGCTGACCCATCTCCTAGCTGATGCCTTCATCATTAACTGCTCAGGAATCATTGGTCTGCTGTCTAATTACCTTGAGTACCCAGACAAAACATCATTTTGCTTTCTCCCCAAAGGCTGTCACTTTTTTTTTTTTCCTACTCACTGCTACAGAGAGCAGCATTTTCTAGTTCTTTATGGCTCTCACAGAAGGGAGCTGTTTGTTTCCTCTCCTAGAGGCATTACCTGTAGTTAGTGACTTTCCATTAGGGCAGCTGATCTTGCTCTTCTGTCCAACTGTTGACTCATTCTCGAATTCTTCTGGTGATAACAGATTAAGCAGTATCTTCTTTGGCTGCTCATCTACATTTCCCTAGAAACACCATTCCCTATTATCTCTCTCCACAGATACTTCTTGTAGGTCTTCATCCCATTTTATTGATAAACAGGGTGTTATAATTCTTATCAGCATGACAGCTGACCTGTGTGGCTGATATCTAGCTATTCTAGAGTTTGCATCTCTGTGTTCTCCTAAAGAGTTCATATAGCTTATATATGATAGGTGCCATGTATATTATATACTCCTTTTTCCTTTCTGTGACTGATAGTAATTCGGCCTCTTTACCTATTGCTTTCTCTTAGATGCTTTTATTTCAGTTAATTTGGTGAGAACATTGAAGTTCTACTTTCTTTTTTGACAATCTTTTAAATTTCAAATTTCACTCAGTGAAGAAACTCCATTGCAAAACTTTATCATCAACTCCACATGCAAAGGTTTTCCTGCCACAAAGAGCTGAGAAATTTTTAAATTTGTAGTGTTAACAGAACTTTTATAGCTCTGCAGTATAAGCAGGTAGTTCAATTTCTAAAGTTTAAATCCTATAAATGAATCAAATTGATTTAGTCTCAGGAGAAATGACTCATGAGTGTTCATGGCAGCATCACTTGAAATTGCCAAAAACTGGGGCGCCTGGGTGGCTCGGTCGTTAAGCATCTGCCTTCCGCTCAGATCATGGTCCCAGGGTCCTGGGATCGAGCCCTGCATCGGGCTCCCTGCTCTGCAGGAAGCCTGCTTCTCCCTCTCCCACTCCCCCTGCTTGTGTTCCCTCTCTTGCTCTGCCTCTCTCTCGGTCAAATAAATAAATAAAATCTTAAAAAAAAAAAAGAAATTGCCAAAACTGGAAATAATATAAACATCTATCAACAGATAAACAGAATGTTGTATACACAGAGAATTAAAACACTATTTGGCAGTGAAAAGTAATGAACTACTGATATCATGGATGACTTGCAAAAACATTCTGCTGAGTGAAAGAAGCAAAAGAAAAACAGAGTAAATACTCAATAATTAAATCTATAGAAGATTCAAGTTAATCTGGAATTGACACAAAGCAGATCAGTGGTTACCTGGGGGCAGGGTTGGAAGGAAGAATCAAACGCAAAAGGACATGAAGGATCTCTTGGAGGCAATGGGGATATTCTGTTCCATCATGTGGTGATGGTTTTATTGGTGTCTACAATTGACAAGACTCACCAACTTGCACACTCCAAATGAATAAATTTATTGCATATAAATTACTCAATAAAACTGGTAAGGAAAATAATTTCTTGAGAGAGTGGGAGAAAGAAAAATCACATATAAAGATAATCTAGTTTCATATTAGAATTATCTTCAACATTAAATTCTCATATTCATTAGTACTTCTTTAAAATGATCATGAAAGAGTAACTTAGCTGTTTATTCTAGAATTCCCATTCAAATGCTTTTCTCTCCGGGTGCCTGAGTGGCTCAGTCAGTTAAGCCTCTGCCTTTGGCTAAGGTCATGATCCCAGTGTCCTGGGATCAAGCCCCACATCGCACTGGGCTCCCTGCTGAGCAGGGAGCCTGCTTTTCCCTTTCTTCCCTGCTCATGCTCTCTCTCACTATCTCTGTCTCTCTCTCTCTCTCAAATAAATAAATAAAATCTTTTTAAAATTTTTTTAAAAATGCTTTTCTCTCTTTGACATTACACACACACACATACACACACACATTTTAAATTTCATATGCAAAGGGCACTTCTGTTATCCCCTTTACAGTACTAACTCGGGTTCTAAAACCACGATAATAAGTCAAGTGATAAGCCAAATGAAAATATGTGAAGATAATGAAGAATACAGACTTTTGTTCCTCTGAATTTCCTATTCATGAATGATAATATGCAGTCTCAATCTCTGGCTTCTGTGGTGCTTATGATGTTAATCATGCTTTCATCATCATTATTATTTAAATTCAAGTTCATTAACATATAGGGTAGTATTGGTTTCAGGAGTAGAATTTAGTGACTCATCACTTACATATAACACCCACTGCTCATCATAACAAGTGCCCTCCTTAATGCCCATCACCCAGTTACCCCTACCCCCCACACACCTCCCCTCCAGCAACCCTCAGTTTGTTTCCTAGAGTTAAGAGTCTCTTATATTTGCCTCCCTCTGTTTTTATCTTATTTTATTTTTCCTTTCCTCCCCCTATGTTCATCTGTTAATTTTCTTAAATTCCACATATGAGTGAGATCATATGATATTTGTCTTTCTCTGACTGACCTATTTCGCTTTGATGCTAACCAGCTAACCATGCTTTCAGAGGGAGTAAGCCTGGTGTACGGCCAATAACCACCTCTCTCCAATGGCTAGGGATTGAAATTTCATTGCAGCATTTGTCCTACCAATGATTCATATACGGTACTGCAGGTAAGTTAACATTTTGAGTAGTAGCTTCTATTTCTTAGAAAATACAAAAATGTGTCACATGAAGAAATCAGAGGTTCCTGTCAGGGCCTAAAAAAGAATGTGGGTCACTAGACCAGCAGAGCTCCAGGACAGATTTAGATTGTTTGCTGGGTGTTTCTCAAAGGGCAGACATTGCAACTGGAAAAAATTTTGCAACTCTGGTAGAAGAAGGAATGTTCCACAAGGGCAGAGTCACTTACTGTGAGCTCGAACCTTCCTATAGGTGACATGTATATATTTCTTGTTGTAATAAATGTTCTCCTGATTAGAAGGATTACACATTTTCTCCTTAAAAGATGGGTTGCTTGAATTGTCAGCTTGCTGTTACAAACCCATCAAGGAAAAAAAAAACTCTGTGTTCTTTCTGCCTGAAGTTCTTCATGCCGGGGTTCATCTAGATACCTGGATGGCTCGCTCCCTCAGCTCATTTATACCCTTGTTAAAAGGTGACATTCTCAGCAAAATATTTCTGACCACTTATTTAAAATTGAACCCTATGAATATTCACCCCCCCAACCACACACACACACACACACACACACACACACACATCCTGTGCCCCTTCTGTTTTATATTATGGCCATGACTTCTTCATGATAAATTGTATTTTATTCATTTATTTTCTGTCTTCCCTCTTCCCCTCACCAATCTCCACAAGATGTTTTTTTCTAATTTGTTCACTACTTTATTCTAAGGTCCAGAAGAGTTCCTAGAACACAGTGGGCACTAATTAAATATGGATGAATAAGTGAAGGAATGAATGAAAGGCAATGATACAGAGAGAAAAGGATAGGTTCAATACATACATAAGAACTCAATTCATTAACAGACTGGTAGGATTAAGCACAGAATTTTTATTTTCCTTACATTTTGATAGGAAATCCTCCATAAGCCTCCATGAACAGAGTATCTAGAATTCCATACTCTAGTATTTTCCAAACTACTCCAATTATTTTTTCATGAGATCTTGATATGTGTTTGTTATTAAAGGGCATGTGTGAATAATAACATTTTAGAAATATACATCACATTTATTTCTTAGAGAAGCAGACAGCACATTTAATTAAGAGCTCTGAGAAATTCTGCAATAAAACCAAATTTAAAAAAATCAACAAACTAGTTTTAATTTTTAACTCTTTCTCAAATTTATTTGGCAATAATGTCTCCCTTCCCTTTGAAACATATTAATATCTCATCGAACAGTACTATTCAGTGAAGCATAATTTAGGAATTTTGGCATATTCGAACTATTCTTCATTTTGAGGGAAAAGAAAAACTTTATCAGTCATTTAGGGACTTGGAAAGTATAATACCAATACACCAGTCCTGAAAAGAATTGCTTAAGAATTAAATCAAACCAAAAAAGAAATGAATCATAATAATGAATCAAGGAGAGAAGGGCAAATATTTTATAGAAACGATGTGAACTATGGATTTATACTTAAGGCTTAGCAATGAAATTATATCCACTTAAGGCCAAGTCCATGTAGTTGCTGATTAATTCTTTGAAGTTTAGTACAATTTGAGAAAGGATTTTGAAATAGAATATATAATACAAAAATAAAATTGATGATACATAAGTGAGGGAGAAGAGTATATAGGTGAGAATTAGAAACTAATGAAAGTTACACTTATAAATAGATTCTTCATTAAATCCTTTATTTGATGTGGGGAAATGCCCACCATATACACAAAAAAATTAATTATGGGCTAAAATTTAACACCAAAAATAAAATCATGACAAGATGAATAAGGAGAAGAATATTTCGGTAATTCTGGGCTATAGACTTTCTAAGTAGAATGCCATGGTCAGAAGACTAATTTTTAAAAAGTCAGTTATGTCTCCCTTGGACTTAAATACTGTATGTGGAAAATGTCACAAATTTTTAAGGAGAAGTGATAATCTTTACAATATATTTGCAACCTATGGGACAAAGTGTTATATCTTTTACTTAGGATTTTTACAATTTAATAAGAATGAAGACAAGCACCCTCTAATCCATGGCTTATTCATAAAAGAAAGATACATAAATAAAGCATTAAACTTTTGAAAAGAGGCTTAAATTCTTTTAATTAAGCATCTATCAATTTGTCAAAATTAACAAGATCAGTAATTCTTAGACTCAGCAAGTGGCTGGGGAAATAGGAACTCAAATATACCATTGGTAGGAGTCTTTCCTTCCCAGTAACTATCAGAATTGAAATAATCCTTTACCTTGACAACTCTACTTCTAGAGATTTATCCAAAGGAAGGAACTGGAAATATGCAAAACAATATGTCTATCTTCAATGGAGCTTTTTTTTAAATTGAGAATTAACTATTTAACAAATAAAATGTGGGAGAATTTGTAGCATAATGTTAAAAATATGGGCTTTGGAATCAGGACTCCGCTATTCTGAATACTAAGATCTTGGGCAATGTCTTAACTTCTTTAAGTCTTAGTGTTTCATGTAACACACATGCACACACATCCACACATACACCCCAATATACTGATTCAATGGAGTATTACATAGCCCTTCAAACAAATGGCATAAATCATGCCCTGACGTGAAAAATGTTCATGGTAAACTGTTAAGTTACAAAGATCCTGGTCCTGTGTACACAACAGATAGATCATATTTATATCACATGCCCAACTATATATATCATATCATGAAAAATACATATTAAATTATTAGCAACGATTATCTTGGGGGGTGGGGAGGTGGTAGGTCAGGGAAATGGACCTGGTATTTCCAGGTATTACTTTTATAAATCAGCACTGGAAACAAAAATACCTCCAAAAAATATCAAAGCCAAACAAGCCTATTCGGTGTATCTTTACAGCACTCTGAAGCTTTCCCCATGAAGGAATGACACTTTATCTATGCTTTCTCCATTTCAGATTTTTTTAAAAGTCCACCCTTGTACTCATTCAGGCATACCTGAGATTCATAGATCCCACCCTTTCATCCTTTTTATTTTAAAAAACTTCTAATAATTTATTTTTGAAACCTAAGAACTGAATTCTCCATCAGTTAATTAATCTTATTACAGGACTACAATTAGCTTTAATGATGAACTCAGGGGTGCCATTTAAAAATCATTTTTCAAAACTCTTTTGAATTTGAAAGTGAAGTAAGACACTGAGGTGAGACACAAAGAGCAAGGGAATCTCAAAGTTAGAGGTTAATCCTAGGATTATGTACTTTAATAGTTATGTATGTAATTTCATCATTTGAAGGAAACCACTTAATGCTATTTCCATGTTTGCTTCAATAATCTCTCACTGCAGCCATTCACTGAAATTTAATTACAGCCTGGATGGTGATTCTCCCACCTGGAACACTAGTGTAGATGCATCCAACGTTCATTTTAAACTGGAATGCAACTCCAAGCGTATCTGGTGTAATGATGTAGGTGGAGAAAAAAATGCCGGGTCACACAAAGGCAGACACCTGGTGATTTCATTACTTTAAAAAGAGTAGCTCAGGGCGCCTGGGTGGCTCAGTTGGTTAAGCAACTGCCTTCGGCTCAGGTCATGATCCTGGAGTCCCGGGATCGAGTCCCGCATCGGGCTCCCTGCTTGGCGGGGAGTCTGCTTCTCCCTCTGACCCTCCTCCCTCTCATGCTCTCTGTCTCTCATTCTCCCTCTCTCTCAAATAAATAAATAAAATCTTTAAAAAATAAAAATAAAAAAAAATAAAAAGAGTAGCTCAGGGCGCCTGGGTGGCTCAGTTGGTTAAGCGACTGCCTTCGGCTCAGGTCATGATCCTGGAGTCCCAGGATCGAGTCCCGCGTCGGGCTCCCTGCTCGGCAGGGAGTCTGCTTCTCCCTCTGACCCTCCCCCCTCTCATGTGCTCTCTCTCATTCTCTCTCTCTCTCAAATAAATAAATAAAATCTTTAAAAAAAAAAAAAGAGTAGCTCGATGAAAACATCTTCCGGGGATCATTTTCTAGCTTAAAAGTGAGTTCACCACCCATATAATGACACAAATTCATTCTGGAGCTAGACCAATATTTCTGGAGTTCACAGAATCAGAAACCCAATATCTTCAGAACACCTTTTTTTGTTGTTGTTGAGAAAAATCTTGTAATGCAGTGAAACTTCTCATATTGACTAATTTAGAATAGATCATAATTCAAAGCAAATGCTATATTGGAAATGTACCATTGAAATATATTTTGAATTTAAAAAAAAATTGCTGTTTCATGTCTGAAGAGGTGATCTATTGTACTTTACTAGACAAAATAAATAATCTGAAGCCACTCAAGTAAGATAACATTTTTAGAACTCCTATGGTTCACTTTAATAAGATTTTATTAAAGTTGCCCCTAAGCTTTCTCACTTTAATTCAATTTATATGTTTTAAATATATCCTTCAGGAGTGATACAAACATTTCATCAAAATACTCTATATATTAACCCTCAGCAGAGAGTTGAAGTATATACCCAATCCTCTCACCATATACATCAACAGCTCTCCAGTGTAAACCACCAGCATCTCACATACTGACTTCTGCAAGTCTTTAAACACTTGTTCCCCTTTTGTGTTACTTCCTATGGTCCATTCTCCTAACAGCAGCCAAAGAGATTCTATTAAATCTCTTCATGGCACTCCCCTGCACAAAATCTTCCAATAACCCTCCTCCTTCCTCACCACCCTCACAGAATAAATCCAAAGACCACAGATGACTGTTTGGTCTGGCCCAGCTAGCATTTTCTACTTCTCTTGCACTGCTTTGGAGACACTGCCCTGACTTGTGGTCCTCAAACATACCCTTATAGTCTTTCCTATGTGGAAAGATCTGCCCATCTACTGCTCTACTACTTAACTCTCTTCCTTATTTAGATCTCGGCTTCAGTATTGCTTCAAGAGAAAGATCTTTTCTGAGACTCACTACCATTCTTACCTCATCATCATGTCTCATAGTATATTGCATATTTGTTTTAGGTTCGATTGGGTTCACTAGCTTGATATATTTTATCATTTAAAAAAAATAACTGTTATCCACTTAAATATCCCTTCTGTTCCATTCTCTCATTTCTTTCCTTCTAGAAACTCAATTACACTAAATTAAGATTTGTCACTGTATCCTTTTGGTCTCCAACCTTTTCTTCTGTAATTTTCATTTGTGTCTCTGTTTTTCATCCTGGATGTGTTTTTCTTTCCTATGTAATAGTTCACTAATTATACCTTCAGTTGTCCTTAGCCTACTTTTAAACATATCCATTGAAATCTTAATTTTAATATTTTTTCAGTTCTAAAATATCCCCTTTTTCCTTTTTCAGTTCTGCCCTCTCCTTTTTTAAAAATAATTTCCAGTGATCTACTAAAATTCTCTATCTTGTTCTTTCTCTCCTTGAATATATAAGCATAGTTATTTTAAAATCTTGCTTATAACTACAATATCTCAATCCCCTAAAAGTCTGTTTCTATTTTCTGTTGTTTCTCCTGATTCTCATTCATGTTGTCTCACAGCATTATGTATCCCAAAAGCTGGATACGAAAAACTGCTTTTAGAAATAATCTGAAGTTCACAGGTGGAGTTAGGTTACTAGCCAGCTGATCTTGAGATGTAGAGATGAGCCTGGATCATCCAGGTGGGCCCAATATAATCACAAAGGTCTATATAAATGGAAAAACGAGGCCAAAGAGAAACAACCAGAGAAATGGAATGCATGAAAATGATTCAGCCAGATGTTGCCAGCTTTGAAGATGAAGGAATGTGGTCATGAAATAAGGAATGTAGGCAGCCTCTAGAAGCTGGAAAAGGCAAGGAAATGGATTCTTTCCTAGAGTGTCTAGAAAGAATGTAACCCTGCTGACACCTTGATTTTATTTAAGCCTGGTGAGACCAGTGTTGAACTTCTGCCCACAGAACTGTAAACTAATAAATCTGTGTTGTTTAAGATACAAATTCTTAAAGTTGTATAAGAATAAATTTGTGCTGTTGTTTCAGCAGCCATAGGAAACTAGTACAACATGTTAAATTCATAATAATATAACAAAATCCTTGAAAGTCATAAAAATAAAATAAAATAATCTGAGGCCTAGAATAATGGTGTATTTCTCCAAACAGAATTTCTATTTACTTTGGCCAGATTCCTGGGAATACCAGCAATCTGGGATAACTGTAATTCTCATTGTAGTGTTAGGTGATTTGGTGATAGGTTTCATTCCCTGTGAGGGCTATTCTATTTCTAATTCATCCGTATTCCTAAGAAGCAGAACTTCAGTGTCCCAGATGAAGCGGTGGAGAGTTTATCAGATCCTTTCCTACTTTTGAGAGGCTTGAGACTTCCAACTCTTGTTCTCTGAGCCACACAAAACTGTCACACATTGTGTAGCTTCTTGATAGCTTATTTTGGAATTGGAAAATGCCGCTAGGGGAAATGTGTCCATAGAGTCCAGGCTCACTGCCATTTGAGATTTGCTTATTCTCTCTGATTTTGGTACAGGACTTCTTTACTATCAGCTTTTTGACCCTTCAAGCCAAAGGTTTGTTTGTTAATATATTTGTTCAACTTACCTATTTGTACTAGGTATTCAAAATTACTCCATCTGCCAATGAAAATAAAAGGTGCTGTTTGTAAATGAGGAGGTGAATATAGAAGCAGATGCCAGAGTTCCAGAACAGTGAGATGGGGTGATACCAAGGATCCAATGTAGTGAACATCTTAGTTGGTACCAGTTTCACCTGATCATTAGTAAAGACCAGTTCCTCAATATTTCCCAAACAATACCTTGATACCTATAAATCCTCAAGGGAAAAGAAGTTGGGGAAGAATATTTTCATTAACTGAGAAAAGCCGCTATTGCCTAATTTTACCTAACTTGACTGTTATTGGGATGGAATCACTATAGAAATTAAATATATTTAAAGAGCAAATAAAAGCCATCTAGGGTACTATGAGATGTACCTAGGCCCTCATCTGTGTCTATGTAAAGCCATAAATGCCTAACCTCAGGTATGACCTCGGAATTAACCTATGGTATTCAGAAAATGTTTAATTCCTGTCTGGATGATTTTCTATCAGGTTTAACAGAGTAGAAAATTAGAAGCACATTTTACAAGTCTTTAATAAAGTTAGCAATAATTACAAATCCTAGTTATTGAATCTATATGTCAAGAATTGTGCTAAGCCTTTTTAGATACATTAGAGAGACAGTATAGACCACCCACCTGCGTTCAAACCCTAGGTCAGCCTATTACCAGCTGTATGACCTTGTTAAAGTTACTAATATTTGGATACCTCCATTTCTTTTCCTGTAAAATTGGGAAAACAATAACCCCTACCTCAAAAGTAAACAACTAAATGGGTTCATTTATGTAAAGTTTTTTAAATGGAGCCTGGTAGGTAGAAAGTGCTCAATAAATGTTAGCCACTGTTATCCTAAATATTAGATAACTGCAAGATTGGTGTTATTATTCCCATTTTTCAAGAAAGTGGATTCAGTGATGGTGAGCAACTTTTCAAAAGTCACAAAATAAGTGACAGAGCCCACAAATGAACCTAAGTTTATCAGCTTCCAAAATGGGTAGTATATTCACTTCATGACAATGGCCCTGTTTTATCTCAGCATATAACTTAATTTCCTATTTGATTGAGACCAAGACCATACCATAGAACATACCAAGTTCCTCCCCTCCACACTCAAATCTACCTCTATATATAATTTTATTTTTCCCCTTGTCTTTTTATTGCCTTGACTAAATTATATACCTTTTTTTTTCTACTTCTCTTCTCCATTGGACTCCGTCTATCCATAAATTACTTGTCTTCTCCATTCTAAAACAATTAAATAAATAAGCAATTAAACAAACATAAAGATAAACTCTTTCACACCTTCATGAAACTTTTGTGTTCTCTTTTTATATCTGGCCTTCTCAAAAATTCTTATTCACTGCCCAACAGCATCCATCCACTAGTAAATCCTTTATAATTTAGCTTCCATTCCTACTATTCGGTGGGAAATGCTCTCTTAAGACTGCATTTCCAAATCAGCTATTATTGCTCCATCATCTACTTTTGACCTTCCTGCAAAATTTGACAGTTAACATTCCCTTCCTGACCATTCTATTGGTTTGGCGGGCTCTATACTACCCAGGATTCCTACCTATGTCAGTTATTATTTTTCACTGCTTAACTTTTTTGAAAAAAAACTTAAGTAGGCTCCCACATCCAGCATGGAGCTCAGTGCAGGGTTCAAACTCAAGATGCTGAGATCAAGACCTGAGCTGAGATCAAGGGTCAGACGCTCAACCAACTGAGCCACCCAGGCACCCCATTTTTTTGAAATTTTTTAATATTCCCTCATGCTCTAAATGATGGAGTTTCTCCCAACTCTATTAACTGATCTTTCTTTCTCTATTAATTTGTGGCCACATCCACTTCATAACATTGACTATAAATTATATAGATGTTTCTAAAACCTTACTTTGGACCTGCACTTCTACCCAAATCCAGGCACATTTTCAACTGCTTAGAGAATCCTTCAATTATGTGTTGCTGCAATCCTCAACCTCAACATAAATCTTTAGTCTACAAAATTTCATTAATGAGTAGAATCTAATCTTTCTTTTTCCAAAAACATTCATTCTCACTTGTTTAAACTTCTCTTTTCACACTGTTACTCTGCTGGAACTGAGATACATCCTGCCGGGACTGGTGATAATCCATGTGAGAATGCTTTAAAGACCACAAGGATATTTCATTGTTCTTTATGTTTTTAAATTTGCCAGTGTTTAAGACATATTTTCTCTTCCTGTTCTGATACCAGCACAGAAGAAAAATAGTTGTTATATTATTCTATATTATGATTTTCCATGACTTATCTGTTATCATGTAACCCTCTGTTTTCTTTTCTATTCCAACAAGTGGTGTACTGTCAAGTACTTAACAATAAGCTCTCCTGAGGTGGGAGATCTCATGTTTATTATATGGTAGGTAAACTTAGAGTGCTGGAAATATATGTGAAAAAGACAGACAACAGTTTATATTCTTGTTGGGGGACACAGACAACAATCAAACAACACAACAACAACAACAAAAATAGTTTCTCATAATAAAATTGGCTAAGTAGGAAATGAGTGAAGTTGTGAAATTAGAGAATAATAGTGGTTCCTATCTAACAGAATGGCTCTTTTATCTATTCTCTCAGTTCTAAAGGTCTTATTTAATAAAAACCCAATGCTGTAACTGACTTTGTACAGTTATGGAAAATAACTCATTTTTACTTCTGCTGTGAAGTTTGATGTCATTTTCAGAACCTTCAGCACCAAATGACCAAAATACGAAATGGCAGAATTTAGTGGCATATGCAAAGTAAACAGGTATATTCTTCCTCCTCCTACCCCTCGTGCGGTGCCAAAGGGCACGGATGTTGTCAGAGGCATCCAATCATTAACCTTTAATATTGAAAGGAAATGAAAGGTGGTCAGGTAGGGAGAAAGCAATTTCTTTTATGGTTTGAGGGTAACTTAGTAACTTTTGCGTTTCTAAAAAATTATTTCTAAAAATCTTTGCAAAAAATATTTATTATGCCATTGACAAAACTTGAATTAATAATAGAACTGTAATTTATTATTGAGCAACGTTCAGCAATTATGTTGAGACAACTGCCAGTTAGCTTCCACATGCTATCATCTCAAAGAATTGATTATGTTCTGTAGTTCTTGATCTAATAACTATATACAAATAGTGAAATAATTACTTATCTAAACAATAAGCATTCATAAATGTATTGTAAATCATAATCATGTGTTATGGTTGTATTCTATATTTCACAGATATTTTCCATCATGACTTAAAGAGGGATGTGAAAATATTTCTTACTTCAATAGCTACATTTTGTACAGCTTTCCTTAGACTTCAACACCTAATTCAGGCAACTGGCTTGGGAATGTAAGTGCATGTGTTATTATTTTCATTACCACAGTATTCATTTATAAGGCATCTCTCTTCCTCAAGGATCTCAAGGTGATTTACAAACATTAATTGCCAAATACCTATAGTGTTCCTTTGAGATACATAAACATGAAGTTGGACTAATTAAAAATTTTAATCAAATTCCCTTCTTATACACACATACACGACTTATTTATTTACAGAATAACCCCTTCGAGGCTGTGGAAGTATAATTGTTCAGAAGTGAGTGACAGGGAACAATGGCAGCAAGTTGATTAGGCCAACATGGCAGCAAGATTCATGAGAATCTGGCCCTTCTCTTTGAAGTGATTTGTCTATGTGGGAAACCAAAAATGAAAGGCTATAAAGATAAGTCCATGAAAATTTCATTTTTACCAAGATAAATTAGAGAGAAAGAGAGAGAGGAAGATGGTATAAGGCTAAGTCAATGAAAAGTTAGATTATACCAACAAAATTCTATCTCTACACTTGCACTTCTGGGATAGAAGGAAAATTCCATTTCAGTCATTATTGAATTTCCTTCTCCATTCCAGGATTCAAAGACCCATGTGATATTCAAAGAACGGATTTCTAATATTCAACCTCTCTGAGTGACCCCTGACATCCTCACTGATATTGGCTCCTTGTGACTAGTGACTCTCTGCTTCTGCCCCACATGCCTAGGACAGTGTTTCCTTGATCACACTATGAAGCGAGCACCTCCAAATTCTGGCCACCTCACTGGGTACTGCTGTAGAGAATAGCAACAAAGTCAAAAATTGATTTTTTTTAATGATAAATTTGAAGACCTTCCAATGACATTTGATCAAGATAAAAGAAAGAGTAAACCCAATAACCAATATGAAGAACATAAAAGAAGCATCACTATAAATTAGACATTAAAGAGTATAATATAAACAAATCTGTTGATAAATAAAATTCTAGATGAAATAAAACAACTCGATTGTTGATATGTAGAAAACACAATTCATAAAACTGAAAAAGAAAAATCTATATATTCCTTTAACTATTAAAGATAATCTCAATAATTTCAGGTACATGAGTTAAGTGAAGCACCTGGCGCTGTCAGATACTAAATCAGTCACTCTTTCTCCTGGCCTTATTTTTTCCCTTCTGTAAATAAGGGGGTTGGACTGTTATTATCATTCCACAAAGAAAACTCTAGACAAAAAAAGGTTTCACCAGCAAATTCTACCAAATACATAAGGAAGAAATAACACTAATATTACCTACACTCTTCCAGAGAATAGAAAAAGTGAGTCACTCTTCAACTCTTTATGAGGCCATCATAACCTTGATACCAAACTACAAAAAGAACAGTACAAGAAAAGCAAAACATAAGCCAAGCTCACTCATGAATATAGATGCAAAAAATTCTAAACAAAATATTAGCAAAACTATTTCAGTAATACATGCAATATATCATGATGAAGTAGCATTTACTTCAGAAATGCATGTTGATTTAACATTAGAAAAGCCTTGTCCTGTGCCCTTTAAACAGAGTAAAGAAGAAAAGTCATATGATCACCCCCATAAATGTAGAAGAAAGTATAATGAAATTTAATATTGATTCATGATTTAAAAAGAAAAAATCCTAGCAAATTAGGAATGGAAGGAACATTTCTTCAACTTCTATAGGATATTTACAAAAGGCCTGCAGCAAAAAGCTTATTTAATAAATAGCCATACTTTCTCTTTTGCGATTAAGAACAAAGTAAGGATGTCTACTTTTACCACTTGAATTCAGTACTTATAAAAGCTAGACACCAATCACACACACACACACCAAAAGTGAGAACAGTTGTTCCCTTCAGGAAGACAGAAAGATATCACGTAAAAAAAGATAAGTTTGGTCATGTTTATCCAAAACTATGTCTATATGAATGTACCAGCAGTAAGAATAGCTTGATATCGATCAACACACTAAAATGGGTTTAGAAAAAAATAGCACAGCAACCCAGGAAATGTGAATTTCAGGTGAAAGGAATGGAGACGAGGAAAGGGTGCCACAAAAGTCTTACCTGACTGACAGAATTCTATGTGGTGTGTATGTATGGCTGGCCCTTCCACCGACGGGCTGTTTTCATGAATTTTTCATGAAAGCCTGATGGGAAGCCCACTGTGAGAGAGGTCTTCTTAGTGATGTCACAACTAATTACCCTCCTTGGTAACCCAAAAAAGACAAAACATGCAACCCAGCTTCACCAACCCTGATGCGTCTCCCTCCCAAATTATAGCCTTCTCTCTCCGGAGCCATGAGAAAGTTATCTCTGTAAGCCTCAGTTTTCTTGTCTATAAAATGGAAATAAATTCATTCCCAATGAAGAGGGTTGTTATGAGGGCAACAGTTGACATATGTGAAGCATTTAGAACATTTCTTGGCATAAAGTAAGTGCTCAGTAGGTATTAGCTATTATAATTTTGATCATTAATACCCACCACAAGGTGGACTTACCCTTTGGTCCCGAAACAACAATTATATAAAAATATAATCATTATACTGAATTACTTGTTCTTGTGTAGCAGGATGAGCAGAGTATCAGTTGACCAATCCACACTGAACTAAGTCAAGCAGAGGCTGGTCCTTTCTTACAGTCTTGGGTGCCCACAGATGAACATCAAGCCTGAGAGCCCTTCCTGCTGATTTCCCATCTCCTGCCCTCCTATTTCAAGTGAAGAGCTGTTCAAACAAAAGTTCTCCACCCGCCTCTGTTTCTCTGTCACGTTCTCACTTGCACAGACATATGCATCTACACAGGAATTGCAAAGCAAAATTTACAGACACAAGCTGTTTGTATCAAGAAAAGGAACTCTCCCCCACACACTCCAAAAACAGTCTTAGAGCCACAGTTCTGCATCAGCCTTCCATCAGATTTACTTTACCCATTTTCATTCAGAATCTCAGGCTACAAAAGCTGCATTTAAAAAAATAGTTTTTCATAAGGAAAATTGAGAGGTACCTCTGCATTATAAAATGGGTTCTTAAAGAATACATTCAGGTGGGTTTTTCCCCCCCAAAACAAAGGGACAGCCTGCTCCAAAAGTGAATCCAAGTGTCAACCGCTTATAAAGCAGAAAATGCTTTCAGCTTACAAACGATAATTAAAAAACAAACATACACGTCAGCACTGTTTCAGACAGGACTGTAAAATTAGAAAGCTCAACAATATTCTTCAGGACTGTTGTATGATTCCATGTTTCAAATATTTCCAAAGCATTAAAACATAAAAAAAATAAACATTAGACGTTGGATTTTTGTCTTAATTTGAGCTTTGGTTCTTGAGATTCTTACTACTTGTAAATCTCTAAGGATACAGACAGGAGTGGTTACCTGAGAAGCCCAGTGTGACAGCAGCTGGAAGCAGGATCTGGAAGCAAGTCATTTCTGCTCCACAGATGGCCAGGGTGCTGGTGGCGGTGACATCCCGCACTGTCCTGAGGCTTTGGGGAAGAAGGAACAGCCAGAGATGAACTCTTAGATGAAACCAGCATCCCACAGGAAATGCCCAGGTTTGGTGCAAATAGAGAAAAGTGGTGGATTTACATTAGTAGTTTTCTCCAAGTGAATTAAGTTATTCACTGATTGGGCAGTTGTCACCTCTGGTTGCTCACTAACCACTTCAGTAAATTCTAGAGAAACTGAGGCAGAATGGTCCTATTGGCTCCTTGGCCCTACCATACTTTGCAGGGAACATAAATTAAGCTAGAATAGGATTAGGTGGGTCCAATGAGAATGCAGTGGTCATGTGCATATGCCTTTCTCATTGTTGTTCCCTACATGTTTTTAAGGTGAATTTGTTAACCCCAGGAAGAATAGGAAATAAAGTTCATTCTCTCATAAATGGGAAAAAAAAAATTTTGTAAAAACAAAAAAAAGATTCTCTTTAACTTCCTTGCTTATACATTCTAGACTGACTCCCAAGGTATATTTACTTCCAAACTGTGTTCTCTACCCACCCCCCCATCTTTTTGTATCTTACTATCACAGCATTCTGTATAGATAATTCATAGAACTATAAATACTTTTCCAGGTGCAAGACTTTTTATAAAAGTAATGATTCTAATGCCACTGAAGTTACTGATAAAAATATTCATATGAATATAAATCATATAAATGCTATGAAAACTTACAAATACCATATCTATATAATCTCTCTCATGCAACACATGTTAGCTGATATGTATCTTGAAGGCTATATTTGGTTCAGGTTGGAGACAAAATCCAATCAGTAGAAAAGTGTCCTGGAGGTATTGCCAAGCTTCATTTGGCAACAGTAGCAATGTGTGACAGCATTTAATGAAATATCATATCTTTTCAATTAAAATTTTATATACTGGAGATTTACCTAAATTACACCAAATAATTTTCAAATCTAGAGCTTAGTGAGGCAACAGAGAATGAACCGTGTGCTATTTTGGAGCATTCATGTGAACACTTCATCATTATATTTCATCATTTAAAAAAATACTTTTCCCAAAAAATAATAAATATTGAAAGAAATGAGCATCCTATAATACAGCATCTATTTTTATTTTAAATGATTTATCCATTTCTGAAGAGCCAAAACAAAATTAAACTTCATCAAAAGTCCTATTCACAGGCTTTCCAAACCAGAATTAATAGCCTGTCATTTTACGTATGCAGTTCTTTCAATTCTGTGATTATGGAACAGTGGTTTTCTGATTTGTTTCTCCCAGTGTAGGCAGCTGATTGTACACTGTGCTCAGCTGATATCTGTCTGGAAGGAAAGTTACCACCAGGGCATTGCGGGAGGTTTTGGTCTAGAATCCTTGCCTGTTATGAAGTCTGAGAATCAGAAAAGGAGCAAAATATATTCAACACTTCTTTTGTTTCATCACAAGTATAAAAGTAGCAGACATATACATTTTATAAGAGATTGATTAAATGCTTCAAACAATCCCCTTAGATGGAACTGGTAGATGCCAGACTGTCAGGACGAAGCTATCCAGAAAAGGAGAAGGCAATTTCAGATGAAGGGAGTTTGTTTTCATTTATTTTTATTATGTGTGTGCCTTTGTATATATGACAAGCTAATGGCCCCAGGAATTATCAAATTAGTGTATTTCGTGTCTGCTGATTTCTCAATCTCATAGTTAATTTATTTAACTGCCTCCTCATTAGTAATTCTCAGCAAATAATATCACCATTTAATTGGGTATGCTTCATATGCTTGGCAAATCCTTCAACATTTATACCTTATTATTTGATTCTCATAATACTTTTGGTTAAATTGGGCTGATATAATTTTACGTATAAAAAAAAACAGAGAAGGTATATGACTTAACTCAGGTTTACACTGCTTTTTTAAAAGCTGCAACTACACAGAATGTCCTCATTCCTAGTAGGATGATCTCTCTCCTCTACCATATGGCCACCCTTAATGATACTTTTTCATGCATTGTGCAAATGGTCCTGAAAACAGAAGTAAAAATAAGAGCAATTACTCATTTTACATCATTTGATATGGATTGTTTTGTGGACCAACAGTTCCAAATAACAGTCACCACCAAATACATAGATGATTATAATTTTTTGAAGTGTTAACAATTAGACGGTTGTTGCTAGACATTGGCCAGCTAATGGGCTAGTTGAGATGCATTCACAAACAGAATTTAAGGGAAGTCAAGGCTGAAATGCTCCTGATGACCCTTCCCTTTGGTTAACATATCACCCAAATCCTCATCTCCCTGTCATCCCAGCACCCATAATTATTCCAAACATTGAAGAGGGGCAGATAAGGTGCTTTCCTACTTTATCACAGAATTTGCTTCATCCCTACTAAGAAGTAACATGTATCAGTAACAACTTAAAGCAGGACACCTTTACTCATGTCAGTGTATTGTGAAATGTATTAACTCATTTGATCCTAACATATTTGTGCAATAAACTAAGATTAAAAACCACATTTGAGAGAGAGAGAGAGAGACCACTGAGGCTCAGCAAAGCAAAGTGATATCCTTGAGGCCCCACAGCTCATAAGAGGTAGGTCAGGAATAATAATTCAAGTCTTTTGACTCCAAATTCAGCACTTTTGAACCACATCTCTGAGACCAGACAACCTAGGAACTTTCCCTGGAAATAATTCTTTGCTTCTTCTGTCCTCTCACTAGAGGTGACTAGGAGCTCATTGCCCCAGAGATTCTGCATAGAAGGCTTCCAGCCACTCTCAGGTGGACATAAGGAATGCTGAAACCTTTCATCTCTTCTCCTGTCCTCGGAACTAAAACAGTGATATGTAGACTCTTTCTGTTTGGGAAATGCAAACACAAGGCTAACTGGTACAGGAAACAAATTTTGTGCTTCCCTAAACATATAATTTGGGTGGCCCTTTTTAAGAAAAAATAATACAAAATTATCTAATTTTGTATTAGATATTAAAGCAAATGTTTACTTAAAATGAATAAAATCTCAAACCGATTACAAATTTCAAAAAACTGACAAACTGCAATACGCAGAAAACTAATGTCATTATTTATTAACTAATACGTGTCTAAAATATTTTTGTACATTTTCTGGCTGAATATAATATCCCTCTTTAGATGAGAAGGATTTCATCATATAATTTTCAATAAAAAAAACCAAAAACAATGATTGTCATTCTTCTGGCATGTTTTTTTTTTTTCTTTCCACTCACAAACTTGGGAGCCAAACCTCATAGGGCATATTCATATTGAAATATGACCTCAGGGATTCACCTTGGATGAGTAGGCATAATGGGTAGGAAAAGTATTATGGGAAGACATTTCTACCCCAGGAGGCTTTAAAGAAAGGCTAGTCAGTGTTCCATAGAGAAAGAGCTCAGCAACCCGAGCTTAGGAACCCTTCCAGGTAACCATCTAACTTGAACTGTTAGTGCAGAAGACACACACAGACATGTTGGAAAATACCTGTGCTGTCAAATCATAAAAGAAGCACTAGATTATATGGTGCCTTCCTAGCTTGAGAAAAGTGTGGCAGGGGGAAGCTCTTTCCTACTGACAAAGAGCAAACAGTAGTCTGCTCTTAGGAGTGGTCCTAATAACACTGACTGATTCTCCTTTTCATTCATTCATTCAAAATGTGCTTGTGCGTGCACACACACGCGCGTGCACACACACACACATATACACACACATGACCACTATACTAAGCACGGGATATGTGATAATGAACAAAGCAGCACCTATGCCACCTTAGAACTCACCTTCCACTACTGGGCAGATTGGCACATGCAGGGAATTTCCACTCCCAGGTGGATAGAAGCTACTGGGATGGAAAAAGTGAGATCCGTGGGAAATCCTGAACAATTGTTTTCTCAGTAATTTTACGGAATTCTTGACTCTCAACTGTAATGTTGAGGTAACTGGAACATTACTTAGCTCTGGTCATCACAGGCACATTTCAGTTGCTGACATTTGGCGTCCCAGGTCCTTGTAATCCAAATGAAGTCTCTGTAACAATAATGGTGATAGGCACATAAAATTACAGAGGCAATTTAAGCCAGGGAAGAAATATCTCCTCACATGAACTCTCTCTATAACAGGGCTGGGCTGAACTACCCTATTGTTTCTAAATCCATACCACAGCGGAAAAGTTTTAAAGATGCCAGAACCTCCCCCCTCCCCCCAGCAGAATTCAGTTACTCATATGACATGTCACATTTCAGGGCACGTTTTCATCATTACTCATTGTGTTTGTCACAAACACTTGATATTATAAGCAAGACCCTCATTTTAAGAACCTCATTTTCTAGCATCTAATTATCCTCCCAAAGCTATAATCCTTTGTTTGTGAAATCATAATTTATTCCTATAGAAATACGATTATGACTTCAAGTAAAGGAATAAATAGGAGAAACAGATGAAACTTTTAAAACTATATTCTTCTATCATGCAAATCTCTCTAGCAATAAAGTGAGAATTAAGAGAATAAGAAATGCATGATGAGCCCATGATATTATGGCTAAATACACTGTTTCTAAAATTTTCTCAGCACCAGGTGCTTGCAAGTACACAACTTATTTAGGATGACTGCAAGTGCTGTCTCTTTTTTCCACTTTGATTTGGGGATATTTTCAATATTTTGCAAAATTTTTACTTTACTTAGTTCTTAAATTTCACTCTTCCTATAAATATCTTTAATTTCTCTAAAGTCCAATTTCATCCAAATGAGTAAAATTTCTAAAGGTCATATTTATGTCAGTAGCTTTCAGTATGAATTCTATAAATTGCTTTGTAGGTCATTGACTTTCTAACATTGTATATTTATTTTTTTATTATTTATTTTTTCAAAATCTATCAGCACAGCTCAGTTTATTTTAATAACATATATGTCAGGGATATGAATTGGAAAGTGTTGGGGCTTTTTTGGTTTGTTTCAAAGAGACAGCAATTTAAAATTACCAGTAGATACACATTGACACAAAACCAGGTATACCAAACCCCATGAGGCCTAGGATCTGGGACTGGGTACTTTCTCCCACTTTCCCCACTGTTTATCTTCCCTTGGCATAACTTTACTTGTCTTATCAAAATTCACTTTTTGACATTGCCTCTTCTAAAAAGCCACTCGTAACTCCCTTCCCCCAAGCCTGGTGTCCATTACCATGCTTCCCACAGCACCTAGTATTGGTCCCAATAAACACATGCTACACTGTTTAGAAGAGCAAAACATGCTAATATGTTAAATGTTAAAATGAATCTTAGATATAATACACTGTTAATGTATTATAAGTGTTATACATATACATATTAGAAATGTTAATATGCTAAATGTTAAAATGAACCTTACCTATAATAACTTATTTACTGATATTGATAGATAAAATGTGATTAACGTATTCAATCTGAATTATTTTCCCAAAAATCCACTGGTGGTATTATTATCATATCCAATGGTATATTTCTTCTAAATTTCTTATTGTTGGTGTGCCTGGGTGGCTCAGTCGGTTAAGCATCTGCCTTCAGCTCAGGTCATAATCCCAGGGTCCTGCCTCCCTGCTCTGCCGCGCCCCCTGCTGGTGTTTCTCTCTCTCCCGTCTCTCTCTGTCAAATACATAAATAAAATCTTAAAAAAAAAATAAATTCTTACTGTCGACTCTTTTTTCTACAGTATTGATCTACCCAACTTCCTGACTCTTCTCCTCCCCTGGGGTCACCCTCATGCCTCTTTTCTGGTTCTCCTTCTTGGTCTCTCTCCTGTGCTTCCATGCAACCTCTAGTACCTAAATGAGATAATTCTACAAGCCTCCAACACTGAACTTCCACATTTATTTCTCTCATTCATGCCCCTGTGTTTAATCCAAATCTGATGGCATGAAATGTCACCGCCTGTCAATGTCTCCCAGATCAAACTCTTCCTACCTCACTTTCCAATTGGCCCATAAGATTTCTCCTCATAGATGTACTCTTCAGAGATAATATCATGTCATACGAGCTAAGGAAAACCTTTTTTCTAAAATGTGCTCCCTTTCTTTAGCATTTTTGGTGTTAGTGGCTGCAATATGCTTTTTACCTCCAAGACTAGGAACCTTGAAGTCATCTTTAAATTTCCTGTTTGCTTTATCCTCTGAATCCAGTCTGTCACTATATCAATACACTTCTACTTAAAATGTCTCCTTTCTCTCCATTCCTACACCAGTCCCACAACACCATCAACTAAACACTGACCTTCTTGCCTCACCATTACTCACCCTGCCAATAAGAATGGATTGATCATCCCCAAACAGGCCATTAACATGCTAGTCCCCATTCCAAGAACATGATGTATTTCCCTATTTTCCACTTTCTGCTTCCAATCTACTATCTTCTTCTCCATCTTATTTATCCAACCTGATTTCTGACTAATCCCCATCATGAGGTTTGTAATATAATAATCCCCTCTTCCCATATATTTCCCTATGATCTTTCTCTTACTATTTTTGTTTGTGCTGCCCATATATCCAGTAAAACATAATTCTTATCTCTACCTATTCAAATTCTACTCCTCTTTCAAAGACCACCAAAATTCCCTGTCCCTGACTAAATCCACACACACTAATCTCTCCCACTTCTAATGTGCTACCACACTGAAGTTCTAAGCCACTTGGCACAATTCTAATAAACGACTGAGACTCCCTGGATGATGCTTTGACCAGATCTCAAAGAGTTGCTGCATCCTAGTTAATTCACCCTCATTCCATCTGTGATTGCCATCTTTACACTTTCAAGAACTCAAATTCTTCTGATCACTCAGATATGATCAGACCCTAATGAGTGAAAGAAAAAGAGAGGGGGCAGGAGGAGACAGAGAGAGAGACAGAGAAAGAGAGAGAAGGAGAGAAAAGTAGACTTGATTACTCCTAAGTCCAGCTCAATAATCCATATCCATAATGACCTCAAGAAATTGACTCAAACTTTCCTAAGTCTTTGATTCCTCATAGTGAAAACTGGGGTATTAATATCAACTTTCTCTAGCACACTACACTGCTATGAAAATTAAATAAGATAATTTATGTGGAAGAACATCATAAAGCATTATATAAACGTACAGAATTATTATTAATTCATGATAACAAGATTCATGAGATACTTAGTTCTAAGCCATAAAATTATTTTAATAATTTATAAAGAGGAATAAATATTTCTGCTGACTGGAAGATGTGTGTGCTTTTGAGGTAAAACCATATTCGGATTAAAGGATCGAAGGAACTGAGTAAATAATTATCAGATTTGGGGAAAATAAATCCTAAGAAACTTGAAAGGTCTTGAGTGATAATTTGCAATAATTCTTGATATTTTAGGGGATGGTAGATAAGTAGTGGAAATAAGAATCATGGACTCTTCTGCAGATACCAGCTCTACCTTGGCATGGAAATTTGTGTTAGCTTTGAAATCAGAAGATGGTTGTTATTTTCTGAATTTATGTATGCCTCATGCAGTGGAAGACCAGTTGTCCCTTATCACTGATAATTAACCCCTTATGATAATATGCTTATGTTTTCAAGTCCCTCAGAATCATATTATCTCTAAGAATGATTTGCTTCCTCCTCTGCATTCTGTTGTGACTTTATTTCAAGAATGAGGGAATCAGACAGCCTAAGATCATACCCTAGCTCTGTCACTTACTATGTTATCTTGACCAAGTGACTTCACACGACTCTATACCTCAGTTTTCCCATCTGTAAAAGGGGGATAATAATGTACTTACATAATAGATTGTGTTGAGGATTAAATGAGTTAATCCATGGCATATAGTAAGAGCCCAATAAATTTTTATATGTTGCTTTAATACCTATTTCATTGTGTTTGTATCATAACCATCTCTGCATATCTGTCTACTCTGCCAGACTGTGAGCATCTTCAGGATCTGTCTGCTATATTTCTCTTTGTTAGCTTCTCAGCACTTCCATAGTACTTTGCTCACTGAAAAGTGTTCAGTATATGTGGGGAATAAATTGAGGACTGTTTCATATAGGTGTCTTGCTTTCCCAAATAATATGTGATATTGGAAGCTTTGTAAGCCCCCATTCAAGGCTAAAGTTATATGTGATACTCCTTTTATTTTCCCCAAACAACAGGCATTAACAAATATTGATGATTGATTGATTTCATGTGGAATGGGTTCTGTCTAAGATCCTCATAAAACCTGAGTAATGATGCATGTTGTTCCAGAACTTTTATCCCATATTCTCCTTTACCTTCCCTTTTGCTATATGCCCTCAGTTCCTACAGCATCAATCAGTAGTAGCAATGACTACAACAGTGCCCAGTACATGTAAAGCCAATTATAGAGGAATCATGACTCTTATCACAGAAACAAGCATGTCAGAGATAGTAAAATATTAATTGATACTTTAATAAGACTTGGAAGAAGCTGAGAAGCACAGAAAAGAATTAATAACTAGCCAATGTCTTCAATATGACAGAAAACAAAGCTATGAGAACAAGGCCCTTTATGCACTGCATGGAGAAACTAAAAATTTGCAGGAATGGCATAAAAATTTTACCAGATATGCAAAGAAATAGGAAAATGAGAACCATCTTCATATGCAAAAGTAAACAAAAAACTGACCCAAGATAATCCAGATGTTGGATTTAGCAGACACTCTCTTCAAAATGTGTTTGTGTGTATATATATATATGAGATATAAACATATTCAAATATACACCTTTCCTGTGATTTGGCAATTCCATTCATTGGTTTAATCAAGAGAAATGTAAACATCCTCCCAGAGAAATATTCGTACACAAATGTTTATAGTAGGCTTTATTTACAGTAGCCAGAAATGAAACACAACCCAAATATCCATCAACAGGTGACATTTAAGATATGTGGATATTCGTGCAATGGAATACTACTTACCATTAAAAAATGCATAATCTACTAAAAATGCAATAACATAGATTAATCTCACAGACATAATGATGGGGAAAGGTACCTAATCAAAGGGATCATCCTGTATGACTTCATTTATTTGAATTTCTAAAATAGCATGCTAAACTATGGTGATGGGAGAGGGGAGGCATCAGGTAGGGGGCAGATGCCTAAGATGTACAAAGAGACTTGGTACTTTGGAGATGGTGAAAATGTTTCATATATTGAGTATGGCACAGTTTACACAGGTGTAAACATTGAATTCTCACTGAATTCTTCACTTAAAAGCTTTGCATTTTAATTAAACTAATTTAATTAAAATTGATTTAAAAAATTGTCCACACTCCACCTTGCGTCTAGAGGAATGCCTAGACTATAATACGCTCTTGATAAATATTTGTCAAATGAACAAGTCAATTAATTAATTCAATTAACAAATGTACAAATGTATGAAAATTAAATAAATGAATATAAAGCAATATGTAATTCAGACAATAATTACTGCAGACAATAATTAAAGCAGACAATAATTACTGTAGAAAGTCAAAGAACAGAGAGCTTGGTGAGAGTTTGGAGAGGAAGAGAAGGTTATTCCAACTGGACCTGGAAAGATATATCAATCACAGTAAGAAATAGCTCCCTCTTTGAGAAAAGGAGACCATTATTTGAGACACGGCACAAAGAAAGGAATGATTATAAGTATTCTCAGAATAATGAAGAAAGGAATCTTCATTTGAAAACTCTCTTTGGAATGATAATAAACAAATTTTAATCAGTAAATAATTTTATTGTAATAAATAATTTGAACCAGGTATAGCAGATAGATTGAATTTATGAATGAAGAAAATCAGGAAAACCTGTTGCAATCATCTATGACAACATAATAACGTTCAGTGATATAATAATCTAAGAGCCAAGAGATGACAGCCTAGATTTATGGTATTAGCATGTGACATAGTAAGAAATATATATATCTGTTCTCTGCCCGACTCCTGACACAGAGCTCCTAAACACCCAGCAATTTCCTAAGGAATAGCCTATTCAAACCTTCCAGTGGCTTCCTATCACTGTAACAAATTAAATCCAAACTTTCTACTATAGCCAACAAGAGCCTTCACGATCTATACCTAATTCATCTCCTAGTGCTCTACCTGGGCCCATACTGCTCAGGCCACTCTCAGGGGAATATACCACCACTTTCTATCCTCAGGGTCTTTACCTAGAATACTTTTCCCTGTACATTCATAAAGTTTGATTCATCACTCCACCCAAAGTTCAGTTCAAATGTCATTGCACCAGGGAAGACTGATTTTATCACTCTTACCAAAAATAGGATCACAAAAATTATCCCTTCATTCTCTATCCCCTTACCCTACTGTATTTATCATCATAGACTTCAGATCATCATGAAAGCCTGTTGCTCAGTATTTATTTGCTAGCTACTCATCTGACTATTTCTCCACCTCTAGAATACAAGCTCCATGAGTTCAGGGCTCTTATTCATTAGTGACTCTCCAAAGTCTTTTTTTTTTTTTTGAAGATTTTATTTATTTATTTGAGAGAGAGAGAGAGAGAGAACATGCACACATACAAGCAGGGGGGGGAGGATCAGAAGGAGAGGAAGGAGCAGACTCCCCGTTGCGCAGGGAGCTGATACAGGACTCGATCCCAGGACCCTGGGATCATGACCTGAGCCGAAGGCAGATGCTTAACCACTGAGCCACCCAGGCACCCTCTCCCAAGTCTTTTTTTGAGTGAATGAATGAATCAGAAAGCCCAGCTCCAACACTTACTACTTATATAAACTTGGAGAAGTTACTTAAATTTTCTAACTTTCAGAATTCATCATTCCTTCAATGGAGATAATGCTATTCAAGATTTTATAGGGATTAAATTGGAGAATACATTTAAAGGACCCAATCTAGTGCTAGCCCAGAGTAAGCAATAAATAAATGGTAGTCCCCACAGACTGGATGGATCAAATGTATTCCAGCATCTTAAAAAGATGATAAATTATAAGGTTTTTCCATTTTTAATATGGAGGAGATATTACCCGTAATGCTAAAAAAGCTTTCCTTCTCAGAGTCCCCATTTGCAGAGCCACTTGAGGCTCTGGGAAAACCCACATGGAAAACCATTAGCAAAGTTCTAGGGCATAGAGTTCCATCCTCTCGTTTGTTCAATTTTAAAAACAGACTCCGTGCACATGCTTTATCTGTACAACAACCATTTAGAGAGTTCACTGATATTGTGATTCCTTGAGGAAAATGGACTGTAAACTTGTTTAAGAGAAAATGAAAAAAAAAAGTCTCACCTTTCATTTCAGTTCAAGTTATCGGAGTTTTGATTCCAACATGATTCCAAGTATATAAAAATTCAATCTGGAGTGAAGACATTTACAACATGGTTGGTGAATGCACCATAGAGGGATGAAACATCACATGACCAGGTGCAAAATTAACAACTTCACAGACTAGGTCATGCAAGGGAGTAAACATGTACCATACCGACTGCAACAGAAATGCATGTTTCCAGAATCATACCGACATACAAAATCTTTGTTCACTCCGTATTGTAAAGACAGTCTTTAGCTTCAGGAAACAGCTTAGAAGACTATGAGAAGAAAAACCCGTTCTATTGAAGCTTTATTATTTTGAAATTTCTATCTCAGGGTGCCTGGGTGGCTCAGTTGGTTAAGCATCCGACTCTTGGTTTCAGCTCTGGTCATGATCTCAGGGTCCTAGGATCGAGCCCTGGGTCAGGCTTCGCTCTCAGCAGGGAGTCTACTTGAGGATTTTCTCCCTCTACCTCTGTCTCCCCCCGCCCCCCGCTCATGCTGGTTCTCTCTCTCTCTCTCTCTCTCTCTCAAATAAATATATCTTTGAAATTTCTGTCTCAACACCATGGAAGTTATGCTTGGTCTCTGAAAACAGACTTTGTGTGGCCACAAGTCCTTCAGAGGAATTTTATGCAGAAGTCCAGGTAGTTCCCCAACTAGCTTCACCAACACTGTTCTAATGTATCTCACACATTGCTAGTAGATGAATGTGCCCCAAATGCACTATTGCCAGTCCTTTCCATATGCACTTATTGGATTCCCCACTTTTTATGGTTTGAAGCTCAAATTCCTGAGGTAAACATCCAAAGGTCTGAACATTTAGCTCTTGATTATCTTCCTAATCTTGTCTCCTACTACTCCATTCAATATGCTCTTATTTCTTAATGAATGTAACTTTATAGTTGGTGCTTTTCTATCCCTGGCCCTTTCTTCGCCTCATTTTCCCTTTCAGATGGATCATTAGGCTGCTCTCTTTTTGTCCAAATCCTTGTGATTTTTCTCACCTACCTTGAAAATCTCTTGGTTTTATTTTTGTATTTTATGCCTACTCTTTGTAATATTACATGTTGTAGGACTATTTTTTGTGCCTGTGGCATAATTCTAGTTCATCCATTTTATTCATTCCATGCATTCCTACTGGACGCCAGGCATCATGCTAGGCACTGGAGCTTTGGTGTTGAACAAAAACAGACTTGGCTCCTAATTTCACGGCATTTTTAGCTAGTGAGCCTTCAGAAATTAAATAATGACAAAAACAAATGCAGTATTACAATCATAGTAATGAATAAGAGGTACAAATGCTATGAGATCCTAAAATAGTAAATTTTTTTAAGGTTTATTTATTTATTTTAGAGAGAGAGAGTACAAGTGGGAGGGGCAGAGGGAGAGAGAATCTCAAGCAGACTCCATGCTCAGCATGGACCCAACGCAGGGCTCAGTCTCACGACGCTGAGATCATGACCTGAGCTGAAACCAAGAGGTGGACGTTTAACCGACTGTGTCCCCCAGGCACCCCTAAAATAGTAAATTTGACTCGGTCAATAAGATTAGAGAAGGCCTGCCTACAGAAATGACAGTTTAGAGGATGAAATCTGAGGAATGACTTCAAGTTTATTGGATAAAGAGGGTGGGAAAGAGAGTTTCTGGCAAAGTGCCTGTATTGAAAGGGAAACAGACAAAAAACAGGGACTGAACAGGAGTCAAGGTTGATGGAGTAGAAAAAAGAGCAGTGTGGTGTGAAGAAAGATGGATTTGGAAAGTTAGGGAGTGGCCAGGCCATGGATCGCCTTCTAGGACAGTGGTTCTCAAGTGGTTTAGTCTCTAGAACCCTTTACACCCTTAAAAGTTACCCAAAATTTCAAAAAGCTTTTGTTTATTTGTGCATTATATCTATGAACAGTTACTGCTTTATAAATTAAACCTTAGAAATTTTTAACGTTTTATTAATTCATTTAAAATGACAAAAATAAATGTATTACACATTAACATGAATAACATGATTTTTATTTTAAGAAAAACTACATATCTCAAAACAAAAATGAATTAGAGAGAGGGGAGTGATAGTTTTATATTTTTCCAAGTCCTTCTAATATTCACCCCAATAGAAGATCTGGATTCTCACATTTGCTCTGTTATAATATCACAGGTCAGGTTGCTCTGGAAAACTCCAGTGCACTGAGAAAGAATGAGGGTGACAAACTGTAGTATTATTAAGAAAATAATTTTGACCTTGTGGAACCCCTGAACAGATCCCTAAATGACCCTGAGAAGAGCTGTTCTACATCATGTTAGTAGATGTATGTCCTATGCCACATGGAGAAAGCCTTAGAAGGAAGCAAAAAAAGAGGTAGGTGGATAAATGCAGTAGCATTTTATAACATTTTAGTGAGACCAGTGGCTTGGACCAGGGTGTTTCACACTTACAGAGAAGGTAGACAATTCTGGCCAGGACATTTAATGGACAACACTTGGTGACAGATTTGATAAGGGAAAAGAAAGAAATAGTTGAAAAGGATGAGTTCTAGTTTTCTGGTTTGTACTACTAAGTAGATAATTGGGCTCTTCACTGAAGGAGGAAACTAAGAAAGGAACAGTCTTGAGCAGCACAATCATGAATTTAGTTTGGTCAAGTTGAGTCTGAAGTGCCTTTAAGACATCCCCCTTACCCCAAATGGCAAGTAAGCAGTTGCCTATATATGCCCAGAGCATGAAGTACAGGTCTTGGCTAGAGATAGACATGTGGGAGCCCTGTTCCTATGGTGGTTGGTAGAGCTATTGGTGCATGTAAGTCTGCTTAGGAGAAAATAAAGAGAAACCAGAGTGTAGAACCAAGCATCAAGAAATTCCTAAATGTAATGTTTGAGGTGAAGAAGCCACATTGATAATGCAAAAAAGAGGCAGCGTAGCCATTGAGGTAGAAGGAAAACCAGGACAGTGTTCTCTTAGGGAGTAAGCATTGGAGTAAGATTCCTGAAAAAGACAGGATCCACAAGTTAATATGTAGCTGTTTTACACTCTGGAAGCTCAAGTACCACGGAGCTAAAGATCCAAGTATATGACAATGGGACTATATTCAAATATAAATACCTGTGCAGAAACTGGCTTGTCAGAAGCTAGCAGTGAGATTTTGATTGGGAAGTAGTTTGTTTGGCAGACAGTGCTTGTGTTAAGAGCCACAGGTAAAACGTTACTTAAGAGCTAGTCATTACGTCTGGTTATGTAATGCAGGTAAGAGAGATTATGGATGCTATACTCATTTACTTAATCCTTCAAAAAAGCTTTAGAGAGAAAATCATATGAAGATGTTCCATCTTTGACTAAGTGTAGATTTTTCAGGGCTTTATAGAATCTGAGTACCTGACCATTGCATTCTTATCAGGAAAT
This sequence comes from Neomonachus schauinslandi, assembly GCF_002201575.2. Lineage (NCBI taxonomy): Eukaryota > Metazoa > Chordata > Mammalia > Carnivora > Phocidae > Neomonachus > Neomonachus schauinslandi. The sequence continues at coordinate 27,310,901 of NC_058412.1, read as the reverse complement.
TGATATGTGTTAAGATTTTCTTAAATGGATTTAAGGAATGTTTCCCTCCTGAAATTCTTTTAGTCAGAAAATTGTCTCAGAAAGCAAATGTATCTGATCCCAGGTAACATGCTTCCTAGGGGAATTAATGAATTTAATGTAAATGATAGTATACAATATTGGTCAGGAAGAATAGGAAGCAAAAGAAAGAAAAGTTGGAGAAGCAAATAGCTGAGAATTTCTTTTCTGCCTAGCAAAGGAAACTCACAGGGTAACACACTAGCTGACTTAGAACAGCAAATATTTTAGCACATCAGCCATGTGCCAAATAACATGACAGATCCCTCAGATAAAGATATGAAAAAGAGAACATTTATACCCTGGGAATAGGAATGTGTAAATACATGATTCCAAGACAATGCCGCTAGTACCATGTTTTTCTTAGTCTTTATTTTCTGTTGAGGGAAGGAAAAGATACAAGGATTTCAAACTCTCTGAGACATAATGAGGTATTGAAAAGGCAATGGGTAAACCTCTCCTGGAATGAGAAGAAATTGAAAGGCCTAGTGCTCATACTACATGGAGTTAGAGAATGGCTTATTAAAGCCCACCAAAAATGACACCTAAGCTTTAGAGAAACCTAGGTATTTTGACAACAAATTAAGTTTGCAGAAACAGAAAAGCTGGAAGAAATGTTGCCTGTAGTTTTGATTTAGGTTAACTGACAACCAAACAAGCAAACCAGACCAAACAAACTACTGGTGGTAGCTATGACAGAGAAATGAAGGTAGTCATTAAAACAAGCCAAAGGTGTATGTCACCAACTTGCTGAGAAAATCATTTCAGATAGCTTCTTCAAATAATACTTGGGATAAGTCAGTGTTACTGAAGGAAAAAACAAATAATACTTGGGATAAGTCAGTGTTACTAATCAGCTTGCATCAGATCCCATTTAATTGATGAGATAGTATCTGTACAAATGTATCCTTTTAGTCCTAGGTCTTTTTATTTTCTTATACTTGCCTTAAATTACTTGGTTAAGCTCTTTTATTAAAGGGTTCACTTTTTGTTGAAAATATATTTTTGTGAAAATTCATGCGTTTAAAAAGTGTTCTTGAGTTTTTCTATGTGTGATGCAATATACTAGCTAATAATGATATGGAAAGCAACTCAAACATGCTAAAGATTTATTCACCATTTTGAGCTGCTTATAAGGAATTAATGAAGGCAACCATTTCTTAGGGTTGCAAAATGTCTTAACAATGATGTATCACCCAGGATATTGTTAATATATTTATTATCAGAACTTAAGAAAAAATAAAATCAGCGCAAATGTCAGAGACATGACTCTTATGACTACCCTTGGACTACCTCTACAGATCAGGAACAAATGTAACTTTTACCAAGTCAACTTGGTGGCCAGTTGCACAGACCTGCCCCACTCCTATGACATCCTAGCATAGCATGTTTCACAGTGCTGGGGATATAAGAGGAGGCCACAAATGTGTGGATTTGGTCGCTCAAAAAGAACAAGATTTATGAATGTTATACACATTTACTCAATCCTTCAAAAAAGAATGTAATGGGGACACCTGGGTGGCTCAGTTGGTTAAGCGGCTGCCTTCAGCTCAGGTCATGATCCTGGGGTCCTGGGATCAAGCCCCACGTCCGGCTCCCTGCTCAGCAGAGAGCCTGCTTCTCCCTCTCCCTCTGCCTGCCACTCTGCCTACTTGTGCTCTCTCTCTCTCTCTCTCTGTCAAATAAATAAATAAAATCTTAAAAAAAAAAAAAGAATGCAATGGTCAGGTACTTTCTTGAATTCAAATGTGACCCATGACCTAGTCACAATAAAGTCCATCAAGGACTCAACCTAGTGTGTGTAGGCAACCAATCATGTGGGAGAGAAATGGGGCAATGGCAACATGTGCAAAGTGCTCCTACAGCAAATGTAAGAGCTGCAAAGTGACCTAGAAAGAAGGTAACTCAAAAAGTAAATGCTTGAGCTATGTTTTAAACACACACAGACATTTGCCAAGAAAAGGAAAATGAACAAAGCATACTAGATAGAGAGACAAAATAATCAAAGGCATAGTCAGGTCGAAGAGAATGGGAAATTAGTAATCAGACAACCATCTGACACTGATCCAGTGGACATTTGGAATGGGACTGGGAGAACACAGCCTGACAAAGGCTGGGTGAAAAATGCCCAATGATAAAGGTCCTCAGATGTCACACAAAGGGGTTTGGCTTGATGTTATCCACTTGCAAAGGAAAGATTTTAACATTGAGCCCCTATTTTTAAAAAAAGTATCATTTGGGAGAGTTTAATATATAAAAATGAACACAAGGGAACAAAGAGTGGGGTTCAGAGACCACATTTAGTGCCCCCCTCAACCCCAGAGGGGACAGACAAGAAAGTGGGGCTGGGAGCCAAGCAAGGCTAAGGAGGCAGAATGGAGTCAGAGTCGTCCCATCCTTCAGACACACACGTGCATCAAAACCACAACCACAAAACCTGCAACTGCCTTCCCACGGGAGGGGAGGCAAGGCTTCTATGACCCTCCCCGCCCCGGATCTTCCTTCTACTCACTAACATTACCTATCAGTAGTCACCACAGAAGTCTCTTCACCCATCTGTCCTTTCCAAGCTGTTTGACAGGAATCCCACCTTAAACCATTTCTTACTCTATTCACTTTCTGTGAGATCACATCCTCTCTTACAGTTTAACAAAGACCCACATGCTGAAGACTCCCCCAAATGTATCTGTAATCAGGATATCTAACCTGAGATTCCAGTTGGGCTTTTCTACTTGGCTGTCTCATACATCTCCAACCCAGAATGCTAAAATTGTAGACTTAGAAAGGATTTGAAAAATCTGCCCCTCCTGCATTCACATTTTACAGATGAAAACTAGAACCCAGGGATGTTTACTGCTCTCCCAGGTTGTCTTTCTCCTCAGTGTCTGAAACACTGAACTCAAATGCCCAGACTCATATTTCTTCTCTCCCCCATTATCTGATTTGGCCATATGCATTGACTCCAGTGATGGTCTGTGATACGTGGAAAACACTGAGCTAGGCACTTTACAGAATATAACAATGAGTAAGACACTTCAAGCAGCTTATAATCAAGTTCAGAGAGTAAATATGTACCATAACATAAGGCACAATATAAGCACTCCATGAGAGCTATAAAGAAGAGCTACAGTGTTTAAACGAGGGCTAGTTTGTGTTTTGTTTGTATTTTTTAATATGTGATATGCATCCATATGCTTCTTACACGAATTTAGCTATATTCCTAAGCATGTTTACTTTACATATCAAGAATACAGTTGACATGCACATATTCCCTTCTCAAAGGAAAGCCACAAATTAACTTTAGAATCATAGCTGGAGCTTTGTGTATTTTCTTGCCCAAAATGAGCACACAGTCATTACCTTCTCCGAGTCTGGGGAAATACTGGGGTGAAAACAGATACAGAGAGGCAGTAAAGCAATTTGAGCCCAGAGCAGTTGGCGTGTTGCAGAAACTGCACAGTGGATCATGAGACAAACTGTCAGGACTACTTCCCACGCTACGGCAACACCTCAACATAGCCTCACATTCGGAAAACAGCCTGTTTGTTTATTTCCACAGCAGTGGCCATGAGAGAGCCCCGGTCTTGGAACTGCAGCATCCACAACAGTTCTTTGTCTTCTCTTCGCCTTCTCCAGGTTTGGAACTCATTAGGGAAGCAGAGAGAAATGTAGAGCTCAGGAAAGCGTAATGCATATCACTAGGAACCTTTTCAATTTAAGTATGTAGAGAGAAATCCTATTAGGAAAGATGTTACCACATGAGATCCCTGAAGTCCTCTTATGGGCTGTGAGCAATGATAATAAGGAACAAGAGTGGCGGTTCCATGGTGTAATGGTTAGCACTCTGGACTCTGAATCCAGCGATAATAAGGAACAAGAGTTCAGCATGATCCACTGAGAATCTAAATTTTAATAGGAGTCTGATTGGCATTTTCCCAGGTTATACCCTCTGGCTCAGAAAAAGGAGGAAAATTATGATGGTGGAAAAGCAGCATCCACCCTCCCAGGGTTCTCCACAGCTCTTGTACCTTCAAAATTCAAAGCAGCAGAAAATGATCAGAGATTCATTTCCAGGGCAGTAGGAGAACTATGGCGGGGGGGGGGGGCCGGGAGGAATGCCTCAAGTCACAATGAAAAGACTTGAAAATAAACTTCTGAAGGGAAACTACTGGCAAGAACTCTGAAAAATTATCCCTGGCAGCATCCATATATGCAACCTATTTATATACAAAGACACCACAAAACAGAGGACTAAGAATTCCAAGAGGCAGCATGGTAGAAAGCAGGGAATTTTAAACCTTAATGAGAATCTGAATCACTTGGAGACCTTGTTAAACTACAGCCCTGATTCAGTAGATCTGGGGTAGGGCCTGGGATTCTGCATTTTTAACAAGTTTCCAGATGATAATGCAGAGCCTGTGGACCCACAGACCACACTGTGAATAGCAAGGGGAAATAAAGTTCATCACCTTAGAAAACCTGGATTGCACTCTCCTCCCCTTTGTCCCCACCATATACACAGCCACACTCAAACTTCTTAATCTGCAGCTGGAAACCTCCCCAGGCCTCCATTCCTCTAAAATGGGATACTAATCATATGCCTAAAATAGAGTCTCACTGAGGAATGATGTATATGAAAATGCTTTAATTATAAAACAGTATATAAAAAAAAATTGTTATTTGAGAAAATGGAAATATGAGATTTCTTACCTTAAAAGAAAAGCCACAGAGGATAATAATGGTTAAGACACAAAGGTTTCATTTTTAGAAAACTGAAATCAAATTACTCTCTAGCTCTGAAGACAACAGTTGTAAGCAGTGCTTCTCAAACCTTGCTGCTTGTTAAAATCATCCAAAAAGCTTAAAAGGAAGAAAGGAAGAAAGGAAGGAAGGAAGGAAGGAAGGAAGGAAGGAAGGAAGGAAGGGAGGGAAATTAGAAAGAAAGAAAAGAAAAGAAAAGAAAGAAAGAAGGAGAAAGAAAGAAAGAAAGAAAAGAAAAAGAAAGAGAAAGAAAGAAGGAAGGAAGAAGGAAAGAAAGAAAGAAAGAAAGAAAGAAAGAGAAAGAAAGAAAAGAAAAAAGAAAGAGAAAGAAGGAAGAAAGAAAGAAGGAGAAAGAAAGAAAGAAAGAAAGAAAGAAAGAAAGAAAGAAAGAAAGAAAGAAAGAAAGAAAGAAAAAAAAAAAAAAGAAAAAGAGAGATACCACTGCCTGGGCACTTTCCAAATCTTGCTCTATAATTCTGATGCAGCTGGTCTAAAGGGGCACCCAGACACAAAGTGATTTTTTTTTTAAGAACTCCTAGAGTAATTTTAATATGTAGTCAGTGTTACGAACCACTGGCCCCTTGAGAGGAATGCTCACTGAGTAGAGTCAGCTGGGGAAGTCAGGGAAAGTTGACTGGGTGGAGGTAAAAAAGAGAAAAACCTTCTCCAGGCTTCCATGTCAGTGTATACCTGCTTCCTGAAGGAAAACTGGTTTCTCCACTGAAAAGATATTCAAAGAAAATGGGAGGGTGGTGACGGTGATAATAAGGCTTATCTCACTACTGGTTGTGAGGATCGAATAAGATAATGTTTGTGAAGGCACTTGAATGTCTGTGAAGCACTATAAAAATAGGTAGTGTGGTTATTACCAGATTCATCAAACAACTCTTACCTAGAAGAGAGTGAAATGTAACTGTTAAAGAGGGCTCCTTTAAAGGAGTCTCTTTCAGGATTCACCTCCTAACATAATGTGTTGCAACCTGATAAAAATTACAGCAGAATCTGTGTGGTATGAGCTAAGTAAAATCTCTGATTATTGTCTGCATTTTTGTTGTTGTTGTTCTAGACCTTAAAGATTACTCAGTTCTTTGCTGGCTAAGTACTCATGAAATTTCAGTTTTGAAACAAAAGCAAGTTTTTCTAAGCCTCTTAAAAATAAAGAAATCTTTAAGTGGCTTGCAAACAAAAACGAAGAAAAATGATAGACAGGCAGTATCACATAGACAAATTTACATAACAAGCAGGTATTAAAAATAAAAATCCATTAGAAGAGAAAGCACCTACCCAAAGGCAGGGTATAAGAAGGAGGTAAGGTACTCTTCCCTGGTTTCCACCACGGCACAGAAAGATCATAGCACTTTGCCCATGGCTATCTAGGAAAACATGGCAGGCCCTTTTCCATGAAATGATCTTGGATGGAAAGTCTCTCAGGGGTGTCAGAGACTCTGAAGCATGGAAAATGTAATAGTGTTGAGAAACAAACCAGCTAGTAGAGTAAGTCTCAGTGGGGAAAAGGCAAACACTCAAAAAATATAATAATATGGCAATTTTATGAAACTCCATGTGTGATTGCTTTTTTCATTATGGAATTCAAGGCTGTATGTTTGATGGTATAGAATAAACTGTGAACAGCTAATAGTTATTGAAACATTGTAAGATGAATGGAAAATCCACAACCACCTGGGATAAAGGGCTATAGCTGAGACATAAAATACACAGTCTAACAACTGAGAGGAAAAGCTGGGGACAATGTTTCCTTGGGGCACTGGCACTTTCAAAACCATCCATGTATATTCAGGAACTTAGGAAGCCATGCTCATGCTTGGGGCAGAATACATGCTCATAAAATACCTGTGGAGACCCTAAGATTTTACCTTCTGCAGATCTTTAGGTTCAGTGCAAACAAGAAGTGAAAGCTAGGACAGAGTTGTAAATGGCCTGACTAAGTGTTAAAGAAGTGTCATAGCACAGAGCCAATCTGCAAAGACTGGGATAGGTGTTTGTTTGTTTGAGCTCTTGGATTACAAGAAAATCTCTGTTACGATGCCAGCTAAATAGAGCTAAAGGAACAGAAATCTTAGTGATCACACATAACAAGGAATAGAGTTATTGCAAAAGTGGTTTGGAAAAGTCACTAAACAGATGATTGCAACCTTCAACAATCAAGGAATAGCAAACTGTAAGGAAGGAGAATCTTATTTCCAAAATTACCGTATCATAAATATTTAATTGTCTAGTTTTCACCCAATAAAAATCGCAAAGCATACAAAGAAACAGGAAAGTATGGCCCATTTAAAGGATGGATGGATGGATGGATGGATGGATGGACACATACATACCTACATTCATACATACATATCTACATTCATACATGTATACATTCATGCATACATACATACATAGAAACACTCTCTGAGGAAGCCCAGACATTGGATATACTAGATAGAGACTTTAAATCAACTGTCAAAGGAAAGCAATCCTTGCACCTATAAAAATAAATCAATATTTCAGCATTATTTCTAGAAAAGAGCTTTGAATTGTTTTGAGCCACGGATGGAGGTTCTCAAGTTCTGCATCATATTCACATATAAGTGTCAACAAGTCCTTAAAAATAAATGTATTTGGGGTGGATGTTACCAGATGAATTGGCTATCTCTAAAAACTGGCTAGCTAGACAACTTTTAATGAACAGAAACATCTTCAACAACTGCCCTCATGTGTCTGTCTTGATAAGTGATGACTGCCTGACAAAATGTTTCCCTATAGTCCTGAATTAATTCAACTGTGAAAGTTGTGCTAAAAAATAATCCTGATTCTGCCTACAAGAAGAAATAACTGTATTTTTCAAGTACTTAGTACATGCTAGGCAATGTATTAAATACTCTACATGGATATTTTCATAAGAACTCTCTGAAATAAATGTAACTATCATCCTCATTTTACTGATGAGAGAAACCAATCTTTAAGAAGCTGAACAATTAACCAAAAAGCTCAGAGACGGCTAGTGAAAGACTGGAGATTTGAGGATCAGTTGCCTTCTCTACAGCTTGTCTACACTTACCAACCTGCAGTGTCCCCCCAATGCTGTTGACTGGAGCCACCCAGTTAATTAGGAATATTTCTAAAAATTTTATCTATGCTTGTTAAGAAGGTAAAACTCCGCTTTCTTATATTTGATTATCCAGTAAAAATATATCAAGTCCATAAATTTAGAGCAGTCCTCTGGATTTAACAACTGCCATTTAACATAATTAACATCAGACACATTCAGTAATAAAGACTATAAATAGCACCATAGTCTGCCAACTTAATTATTTTTACCTTACAAATGTCTAACTCTCTTACTACTCAAAGTTTACCATGTATATATATTCTCCACTTCTAGAATTAAAGAAAACCCCAACTGGCTACTATAGTTAATCCCTTGTCTTCCATTTAAAAAGGAAAAGAACAAACCTTTTGATTTTAAACAAACTTCTAGCAGCACATGCCTTTCAGATAGGTTGGTTCAGCTGAAAATTTGAATGACCTTTCAGTAATTGACATAATAAAAGTAAAGTAAAAGATATAAAAATATATGGCACATGTATATACCTGATGCAATGGTATTGAGAAAGTAGAATAGCACAACTAAGTAATAAAAATGAGCAACTGTTACACCTAAGTTGTTTGGAAAATTCTTGGCAAGGACTTTAGTGGTAATAGATCTAAGGTTTTCATTCTGAAACTCATTATTCTTGCTTTTCACCTTGATGATTTAAAAGTCCTAAATGAGAGATTGGGTAAGGATGGCTGTGGGGTGAACCAGAGAAGGAAGTGGGTACAAAGAGAGAAAGACTGAGGAACTGCTGAGAATAGAAATGAACCTTTACTGGGGGCACCTGGGTGGCTCAGTCGGTTAAGCGTCTGCCTTCAGCTCAGGTCATGCTCTCAGGGTCCTGGGATCGAGCCCTGCATCGGGCTCCCTGTTCAGTGGGGAGCCTGCTTCTCCCTCTCCCTCTGCTGCTTCCCCTGCTCGTCCTCTCTCTCTCTCTCAAATAAATAAAATCTTAAAAAAAAAAAAAAAGAAATGAACTTTTACTTTTCAAGTGGAAAGCAAGCCCAACACTGAATGAGGGAAACCCCACTGGACAGAGCACATTGCACACAAAAGTGAAGAACAGTGGGGGTTAATAGGTGGAATAACTCACCTGACATTGGATTTTTCTAGCGAATAGCATTGCTAAATCAGGTATTTTTTTTATATGAGTATCAATAGAATACAAAGAGAGTCTAAATCCAACAAAGGAAATCATTGATTCAAAGAGAACAGATGAAAACCCATTGATAATGAGCCCCAGAGCAATTCAACCTCAAAAATATTTGGCAGTATACACTGAATGTGGCTCAGCTCCTTAGGGAATATCATGCCCAAAGATTCATCTCAGGATTTTATTATCATTAGAAATTCTCTTTAATTAGGATGAATTTTATTTAGTGCTGAGGTCACATTTATAAAACTTCAGCCTGTCTGGGGAGAAAAAAAAAAAAGCCAACGTACTAAGAGACTAATCCTAGTATTCAATCACAGCTTTGGAAGGTTTCACTTACATCTGATACTCAATTCAGCAACTTCCTTTGGTTTTACCTATCCTTGCTACCCAGGGACATTTGGGCAAGGTTATATATAATCAATCACCTAGTCTCAATCCACTGTGCTATAGGAAGACTAAAGTCTTTATCACACTGATGAGTTTTCAAGCTAATTTAGGAGAGTTTATAATTTTGATGGTTTCAGCTGAACATTACTTCATATTTTCACCTAGACCTTTACAATACAATGAAGGTTTTCCAAACTCAGCTGCCCAAGTCTCCAATGGCCTCCATGTGTGGCGCAGCTGGCTTTCCTGACAACTTTTCTAAATAGGTGACACCTAACCCAAACTATCCAGTGACCAATAATCTGATAATCTTCTCACTGACAAAATTGTCCGTGTGTCCTGTAAGAAGACATTATGGGTAAAGTCCCTTCCCTGGAATTCTGACTGCTAGAAAAAGGTGACTCAGTAGCTCTGGGGTGTTCACACCATGCACATTCCAAAGAAAAGTCTGGCCTCTGACTAACTTTGGAAGGTAACCTCTAAGCCCTTGGATTATCCCGCCCAATAAGTGTACCTTTGTTCATGTAGGGCCTTGGGTCATGCCAGATAGTCTATGCTAACAATGTGGATTATGACTGGGACCTTGGGCCACAGAGTGTCAGTTTAACCTCTGGAGGGGTTTAGAAACTAAGAACTAAGGTCAGCCACATGAATGCTCTATGTCTACCTGACCAACCCTCAATAAAAACTCTGGAGACCAAGGATGAAGTGAGCCTCTCTAGCTGACAATACTCCATAAGCACTGTCACACATCGCTGGGAGAATTAAACAGTGTCTGTACAGCTCCCTATAGGAAAAGATGGCCGGGAGCTCATGCAGAATAAATAAGTTAATTCCATGTCTTCCATAAGGATCTAATTTTTTTGTATCGTATGTATCAAAATAGACTAATCACATAATTTTCAAGACAAAAATTTTAAAGAAAGCACTCTGCTTTTGTCAATTTGGAATGGGATATTTATTTAGTGAACATGAGAATAATAGACTGCTAATTTGCACCTAATAGAATAAAACCTATTTATCTTTTATTGCAAGAATTTTTGATGTCTTAAATAAATCCTCCAGAAAAAGCAGCTTTTATTCTGTTAGGTGCAAATATAACAGTACTTGAAAGATGGTAGTTACTCAATAAATACTTGTTAAACACACAAGTAAATTATTGGTTCCTAATGGAAGCTGGCCTCCCTGGTTTTGCTGTGTGTGTGTGTGTGTGTGTATGCACGCACGCATGTGTGTTTTCTTTTTTCCCTATATAAAAGCTCAGGTTGAGTATAAATGCGAATCAAAGCTAAAATGTGGGAAATGAGTAAACTCTACCTTACGATTCTTTGTAGATAAAGCAAACTGCGATCTCAACTACTCATGACACCAAGTAAGCAGTTACCACTGGCAGGTACAACCAAAGATGGCCTTTTGCAAACTGATTGCCATCTCCCTCTTGGCCACCTTGCAATCACCTTGCATTCTTGACTGATGCCCAAACTTCGGGATCATAGCCCACCATCTAGACTTCTGTCCTCCTCCAAGGGCACTGTCTGCACTGGGCCACTGCTCAGTTGTTAATTCATTACACCAACTAGAGTAAAATGTCCTCCTTGTGATCACTCAAAGATTTTTCCAACAGCAAGAACTGCCAAACATCCTTCATTACAAACTCCATCCTAACACTCAATTTAGCAGTATGTTATTTGTGCATTAAGAATAAATTTCGTTAGAGATTTGTCCAGAGAAGTATTCCTTCTCTAAAGTTTTAGGGATTACAGTTTTAAAAAAGGAGATGTTGAAAGAGCAAACAAAATCATGGAATGGTTAAGGTCTGGGCTGGAATGTTCCAGACTTGCCGGCCAGGTCCAGCCGGCTGCCCGTGACTTTCCACACATCAGCAAGTTCCCCTCATAAAAGGTTTACAGCTTGAGCTAGGCTGGCTGCAGACAGAGTTAAACTAACACAGTACAAAAAAGTGAGGGGGAAAACAGTGTGAGACCAATTAAAACAAATTGGTAATGAAAGCAACAGCTGGGTGTCAACATGTTCTGCTCTGTTAATGGCATGTCGACGGGGTGATTTTTAGAGAAACTGGGGCCGTCCGAAGGAAAGGAGAGACCAGCTCCCTAATGGGACAGAGCAGGCCTATACCTCACCAGAAGGCATTCCTGCCCACTCCCTTGGGAGGCCACCTGCACAGAAGAAAACCTGTGCAAGAAACTTTTCTCTCTGCTCAGGCCTCCCAACCAAACTGCCGCCACAGGGAATAACATCCCTGCCACCTACTGCTGGGCCCATTTGACAAACAGTGTTATGACAGAAGAGGAGAGCCAGCTCAGCCTGAAGAGCATTCGGAAGTCCAAGGCCTGGGTTCTGAGTCCAGCACTGTCACTATGACCTCATCTGTAAAGAGATGAAAATAATACCGGTTTGTTGCTGTTGTTGTTATTGTTGTTGGCCTGCTTACAGGAGTATATTGAAGATGACATGAGAAATTATACAGGAAGACAATTTAGATAATGCAAACATGGCCTTCCTATAAAGAGCTCTTCTTAAATAGCTGGTTGGCGTGTTTTTTTAAAAACTGGTTTCATAACTGTTCCTGAGTATGTAAAGGTGAGTCTAGTGTTGAACCACCTGCTTCTTCTCAGAGCGCAGGGCAAATCCAGGACATCATTGCTGAGAAATCATATGTGAGATGTCAAACCACATGTTGGCTGAGTGTATATGTGCTAGATCTTTTAATCACCCCATCGTCATAAAAAGCCTCTGAATTAAGTATTATTCCACTTTACAGACAAAGAAACGGAGGCTCAGAGAGGTTAAGTAAGTCACTCAAAGTCACATAGCTATTTAATTTAGGAACCAGGACTTGAACCACAAAGCTTTTGCTTTTAACCACTGTGCTACATTCCTGCCTTCATTTTCCTCATTCTAATGCAACAGGGGGTTGATATGAGATTAAGTCCCAAAGGCCAACAGCAAAACAATATATGGCAAGGGCCTAAATAGGAACCATTTAGCAGGATCAACCCTGGGGTAACTTGACTTTATGTCCAAGAAGACAGCTTTAAATTTAAGTGGCCAATCCAAGGAGATACCTCACCCCCTCCTAAGAAGTGGGTCCTTTTGGGGGAAGTGGTGTTTTCTAAAAACATCTGAAAGCAGCCCATGAGAGGGCATCAGCTGTGGCAACTATCAAGCCCAGAAAGGGCACCATGCCAATTCAAAAGAATATCAGCCAACAGAAATGTTTTCTACCAGCTACCATGCCTCCATGCCCTACTTCTGACCTTGCTGGAGCCAGGGGCTGCCAAGTGAGAAGGAACAGATGAGGAGAAAGACAACACATGGGGATGAAAGAAAGAATAAACATCCCACCACCCACCACTGCAGGTCCCCAACTGAAGGAAGGGAGATGTGTGGACTCAGAATTAAGTAAGGAATTTTTATTATCCCTGGAGTTCACATTTTAATTACTGTTCTTGGGACTGCCTGTGCACTGAGCTTTTTTTTTTTTTTTTTTTAATCTACTATATGGGGAAACTAGAAAAACTATGGAAACTTCCCACATTTCATTCAATGTTAGGAAAGAACTAGGCCCCTGAGGGAGTTTGGAGTTAAAAAGAAGAAAAACATTAAGTTGCTTTATGAATTACTCCACTCTTTAAAAATACTTACACTTTCTTGGTCCTAAAAATGGCTAAGGCTTAAGGAATACTATTGCCCATGCAGACACAGAAATCTAGTTCAAAACCTAAGTGTTTTAGAGGGAGAATACTTGAGGGAGGAAAAGTTAGGTTCAGGAAGAACCCTCTATTATATTAACATATTCCTGGGCCAGGCCAAGTCCTTTGAAGTGTGTGGAACTCATTGCTCTCAGCCCCCAGCCTGAGGCTCTGATAAAGCAGCCAGCCTGTCTAGTGCTTCCTAAAAGCCCAGTGCCCTTTAGGTCTCTCTCTGATTCATTCCTCTTTCCCCTTCTTCCTCCTGTCCGTTGGAGAAGTGTACTTACTTCTGTGAGATATCAAGTGTAAAATGAACCATGCAACCATTTTCCCAGCCAAGAATATGCTCTTATAGACCCATACAGTCATGCATCAAGGATCACAACAACTGCAGATTACAGAATAAAAAGATAACTAAGCACAAATAAACACCGTACCAGTTTAGTGAAGGGTGATAGGGTATCTAAGTAGGAGGCTGGCCAACATTTGCCAATTCCCTTAGTCTTCCAAGAAATGAGAAGAGAAGGCAAAAAAATAAAAGAAAGAAGAAAAAAGAAAATTGAATAAAATTCCTTTACAGAGGATAGAACAATAGGGGTGTGTGTGTATACACATACCCGATGTGACTTTAGCCATAGGTTATGACAGAAGTTCAAAAGTATAATTTATGCACATAACTGCTCATTTTCTCCCATATAGGCAATTCTTAAATAATTGGTTATTACCAAAAATACAAGTTTAATAATTAAATAAATTATGAAGATTATAAAACCTAATGAATATCAAGAAACATAATCTCCCTGAACAGTCAAGCTGCTACTATCCTTGGAGCCAAGGCTCTGGAGCCAAGTGGTAGAAGCCTTCAAGTCTCCTTCCAAATATTCTTCAGAACCGGGCTTTCTATTGATTTAGTGTTCTTGTAGCCCAATATCAACAAGCCTCTAAAGTGGGAACAAAAACTATATTTATTACCATCTGTTAGGCACATACATCATCCATTATTTACTTCTCACAGCATGTCTATGAGGTAGTCAATATTATCTACACTTTGAGATAGAGGCTTCCAGTTATGGAATGAATAAGTCACTAGGATAAAAGGTACAACATAGGGAATATAGTCAATGGTACTCTATTAGTTTTGTGTGGTGACTCACAGTAGCTGTGGTGAGCACAGCATAACATACCGACTTGTCAAATCATTATTTTGTACAACTGAAACTAATGTAACATTGTGTATCAAAGATACTTCAATAAAAAATAAAAATTAAAAAATACATATATGTATGTCCCCATTTTACAGATGAGAATATCGGCGCTCAGGCCTTGTCATGTTCAGTGATGCCAAAGCTGAAACCAGAGCCCAGGACTCCTGAATACCACTGTAGAATAATTGCCATACAGTGTGTCCCTTCTCAACACAATTAAAATGTCAGAGCAAGATTCACCTCAGTGAAGGAGCAACTTTACTGAATTAGCTCACTAGTTCTAACAGTTTTGGTGACATCTTTAGGGTTTTCTATATATAAGATTATATCATCCACAAATAGAGATAATTTTACTTCTTCTTTTCATATTTGGATCACTTTTATTTCTTTTTCTTGCCTAATTGCTCTTGCCAGGACATCTACTACTATGTTGAATGGAAGTGGTGAAAGTGGGTGCCCGTGTCTTATTTCTGATCTTAGAGAAAATAGCTTTTCACTATTGAGTATGATGTTTGCTGTGGTCTTGTTATATATGGCCTTTTTTACGTTGAGGTACATTCTTCTAAACCTAATTTGTTGAGAATTTTTATCATGAAAAGATGTTCAATTTTGTCAAATGCTTTTTCTGCATCTATTGAGATGATCATATGATTATTATTCTTCAATCTGTAAATGTGGTATATCACATTAATTGACTTGCTTGTTTTGAAGCATCCTTGCATTCTAGAGATAAATCCCACTTGATTATGGTCTATGATCCTTTTGATGTGCTGTTCAAGATGCTACCATTTTGTTGAGAATTTTTGCATCTATACTCATCAGGGATATTGGCCTATAATATTCTTCTCTTGCGGTGTCCTTGTTTGGCTTTGGTGTCAGGACATACTGATGAGGACAATGCTGGTCTCATAAAAAGACTTTGAAAGTATTCCCTCCTCTTCAGTTTTTTGAAAGAACTTGAGAAGGACTGGTATTAATTCTTCCTTAAATGTTGGTAGAATTCATCAGTGAAGCCATCTGGTTCTGGGTTTTCTTTGTCAGGAAGTTTTTTATTATGCTTCAATCTCTTTATTCTTTATTGGTGTTGTCAGACTTTGTATTTCTTCTTAATTCAGTGATAGTAGGTTGTATATTTCCAGGAATACATTTATTTTCTAGGTTATCATATTTATTGGTGTATAATTGTTCATACTAGTCTTTTATGATCCTTTGTATTTCTATGGTATCAGTTGTAATGTCTCATCTTGCATCTATAATTTTTGTAAGTCTTCTTTTTGTCTTAATTAGTCTAGCTAGAGGCTTGTCAAGTTTATTTATCTTTTCAAAAACACCAGCTCTTAGTTTCATTATCTTCTCTACTGTTTTTCTAATCTCTAATGCATTTCTGTTCTAATCTTTATTATTTCCTTCCTCCTGCTTACTTTAGGCTCAGTTTGTTCTTCTTTCTCTAGTTCCTTTTGTTGAAAAGTTAAGATGTTTATTTGAGATATTTCTTTCTTTCTTTCTTTTTAGAGTGGGAGGGAGAGGGGGTTACAGGCAGAGGGAGAAGAACAGAGAGAATCTTAAGCAGACTCCATGCCCAGCATGATGCCCAATGTGGGGTTTAATCTCACAACCCTGAGATCATGACCTGAGCCCAAATTAAGAGTCTAATGCTTAACCAACTGAGCCACCCAGGGGCCCCATGACCTTTCTTTTCTTAATGTAAGTGTTTACCAGTATAAATCTCCCTCCTAAGAAATGGCCTTCCAAGCTGAGTTGTTTTGTTCTTTTTTTGCCTTATTTAAAGAGGCAGATTAGTAGGAGATCCTCTCCTGAGCAACCCTATTTCTAGTTCCCCCCCCCCACCTCCTTCCCTCCTTTGGTAACCCCATTCACACCTGCCTCTCCTCCCAGGAGTTCATGCCCAAGCTTCCAGCTGCTTCTTCCAGCTGCCGTCTGATGCCAAGAGGAGACAAGTTTATCCCCCTTGGGGGGTAAATTTTAGGACTGCATGCTTTCTCTCAATCCCAAAAAGCCAGGCCAGATGCTGAGGACCTCTTGTTTATTTTCCCTAAGGCAGTGGCCTGAAGTATTCAAAGGTAAGCGCCTTCCCCCAAATCAGCAGAATTGAAGTGGCTACGACTGTGAGTTCATACAAATCTGCAGAGGCTCCCAAGAACCCTCAATGAGCTACACACACAGCTTTGGCTACAGGGAGGGAGGACATGCAGAGCGCTAGGAGTACACATGGGTTAGCCGGTGAGGGGTGGGACACTCAATAGATGATGCATCCTGGCAGTTTTGTGAGCAGGCTTCTGGGTGGAGTTTGCCAGATAATTGGTGGAAAACATGGCCTTTGTTGAGTTCTGTGACCTGGTTGCTCTGAGCCTCCACCCTTTTCCCTGCTCATAGCAGCCTAGACTTCAGCCATTCCCATCCCCTCAGTGTTCTGGATGGGGTGAGGAAAGTGAGCCTCTCAGGCAATGCCCTGCATGGCTGGGAAAGCCAGGCACTCACTACACTCTCATTTTGTCCTATGGGAGAAACTATGGGCCAGAGGGGTCTCTCTTGGCACTGTGCTCTGCCACCTTAGGGGAGGGGTGATGCAGGTAAAGTTAAACTGTTCTTACCCACTGCAATATATCTATTATTGGAATTTTTGCTCCAAGGGTGTGCTGGGACCTCTTTGCTGGACTCCCAGGCTCCCACAAAGATATTCTTCTCTATAGGTGGTTGTCAAAATCAGTTTTGAGAACTGAAAGCCACATTCCACCTTCTTACTGATGTTGCATTCCTCAACACCCATTTTTAATTTTTTAAAAACTTCTTACATAATATTTAATTTAATCAATAGTATTCAATGGATATTTTATAATTACATAAATATATATAACTGATTTCCTAATTTGCATAGTACTATAAAGCTAGTATATATATAAAACTGACATGTTTATATATAAAACTGATATATATTTCACTTATTTATGAGATGTAATGATGGAGAATTTCTATATTATTAATATTTATATATAAAACTGTTAGACATATTCATATGTGTAATATATAAAACACATATATAATTAAATATATTGATGGAGAAATACTTGATTACATTGGAGAGAGAAGGTACATTTTAATTAAGACTCAAAATCCAGAAGCCATATAAGAAAAGATTGATAACTTCCCATAAAAATGAAAATCTTCAATATTACACAAAATATTTTAAGGAGAGTCAAAAAATTACAAATAAGAAAAATATCTGTAAGTCATTTTGTGGGTACAGGACTAATTTGCTTAATATGTATAAGCACCTACAAATTGAAATAAAGTCTAAAGAGGTAGTTTACATTAAAGGATACTCATACAAAAAAATTTGCTCAAATTTACACATGATAAAAGAAATGCAAATTATAATCATGAGACACCATTATTTACTTATTAGAATAGCAGAAAAATAGTTTTCTCAATAGCAAGACTGTATTGAGACCAACCCTTTTAGGCAAATCAGGTACGAGTATAAATTCATAGAGCCCCTATTCATAAAGGCCAATTCAAAAATGTCAATCAAACTTACAAATTCATTTACCTCTGCCCCAGAAATCCCACTTCAGGAAGTGTACTCATAAATCTGCTTGCATCTATTTAAAATGATATATTTATAAGGTTATTTATTAGAGTTTTTTTTTTTCAAAAGCCAAAAATTGTATTCATTCAAGTCATTATCTACTGGGATATAGTCAAATATAGTAGAGCTCTATAAAAAAATACTATAAAGCTGCAAAAAAAAAAATGCAGAAACTCTCTGTTCTAGTTACTGCTGCCACATAACAAACCATCCCAAATTTCATGATGTAAAACCACCACCATTTTATTATGCTCATGGATTATGTGGGTCAATAATTCATAAAGGGCACAGTAGGGACACCCTATCTCTTTTCCACCAGGTATGGGAGCCTCAACTCATGGTCACATTCAGATTCTACTCCTGTCTTGATGGGAGGAATGTCTAAGTCATATTGGAAAAAGAACAGGTGGGATGGGGACTATTGCTGCCATTTTTGGAAAAGACAATCTGCTTCACTATTATGGAAAGACAGGATATAGATTTAAGTCAAAAGCAAGGTATTGAAAGGCATGGAATATGCTACCTCTTATGAAAACAAAAGGGAAGAATTAAGCGTGGATAAAGAACATGAAAAAATACATAAGAAACTAATAAAAATAGCTAAATGTTGTAGGAGACGTTTAAGGAGATTGTAAAAAAAAAAAAAAAAAAAAAAAATGAGGCCAGAGAGAAAACTAATTCTCTTGTTTTTTCAAACTTGAGAACATGCATTCTCTGAAAAAAATGTTAAAAACAATAATAACTGATAAACACACTGACAAACACACACACACACATTTACATGCACGTAGATAATTCTCCCTTTAAAATAATTATGTGGATTTATGATCTTTTTAAGTTAAAAGAAGTATTTACGGATGTGTCCTGCCACCTAAACAAAGAGCATCTTTCTTGATCCTTAAAATCACCTTAAACTTTTTGTATGCTTAGAAATAGAAAACTGACTTTCCTGCATTCATACTTTGAATGGAGGTCAGTGATACTCACCTGCACCATAAGGCTCGGACTCAATTCCTTTTCACTGCATTTTGCTTCTCACTGAAGGTTAAAATGTCAGTTGATTTTGAATGTTTGATAATAATCTCTCTCTTCTCTCTTTATCTCCCTCTCTCCTAATAAGCACTATTAATTTAGTGTTACCCTGAGCCTGGCTGTTTGTTTACTATCCATTTCAAATGTATCATATAATTTAATCTTTACAATAACATTACGAGGAAGGAACTATTATTTTGCCAGTTTTACAGATGAGTTTGCAAAATACCAAAATATACACATTTTATGTAGTGGAGACAGTGCCTGTAAAGGTTTGGTTGCCTCCAAAATTTAAATCTCTGAACTCAATTTCAAGACCTCAGATTCTAACACCTGGAGTTAACACTCCTCTAGAAAATCCTTTAACAAACCATGAGGTCATTTCATTGGAGGTAACTCTGAAGAGTACTTAAACCAACCTCTTCAATTACAGAAAAGGAAATTAAGGTTGGAGAGACAAGTCATCCTGCAAACCCCATGCAGCTTTGTGGAGTAGAATCTAGGTCTCCTGACTTCTAACGCACTGTGCTTCTCACTGCAGCAAATGTCCTCCTTCAGACAGGAATTCACTTGTCACCTACTAACCCTGCCACAACAGCCTGTGACAGGTTGTGTTCAAATCTAATCCATTTTGAGGTGTACTCACAATAGCTACAATAGCTGAGTGGGAGGCTGATCAGCATCACAAAGGGAGAGGAATGGCCCACTTCCCCTTGGCCATAAAAAAGAATTCTAATCATGCTAATGCATTTAGAAAACATTATTTATGGATGGTATAGGAGGCTGCTAACAAACAACCGGGGAATTTGAATGGTCCCTAACTCAAGAATTCCTGTCAGTTTTGCAGATGAAGGCCACGCCCAGAGGAAGGTATTTGAGGTGCTGCCACTGTCCCTGGGACTTCAAGCAGGACATCACCAGGAGTCATTTGACTTACTAAGGCTAACTTTCAAGGTCCCTACTGCCCAGTTTATCAAGTGTGTGAAATGAAGAGTATGCCCCAGCAGGAGCACAGATATACAGTATCCATTCACACATGCAGGAATGACTTACTGAGCATCCTCTCTGTACTCCCATCCTCTCTGGGCCAGGATGTGGCGAGACAGAGATGAGCGGATCCAGTCATTGACAGCTATTAACCAACCAGCACATATGGATCAACTCACTTCCCTTGTCTACGCCCAATGTCAGCTACTTTATAATCCCTCAATTCTTCAGTCAAAAAAAGAAGTTGGATTTTTTTTCTGTTTTCTTGAGACATAATTGACAATGATTTTTTTAAACCTCTAGTTATAAGCCTAATATTTCACACACATTTTTGTTTCCATTTGTTTCCACTAATCAATGCCGTACTAAACAGGTAAGAGGCAGACTTCGAAAAAGTAGCTACACATGAAATCCCTAGTATTCCACCTACAGCAAAGCCAAGTTTAGGGTTTAGCGGAAGGGATTTTAAAAAAAAGCACTGTAAGAGAAGGCAACAGGAACATGAAACTACTTTAGTGGAAATTAACTTTTGATAGGATAATCTGTGGGGCTTAAATGATTTATGTCTTTCTTATCTCATTGTCTCATGTCAGACTGTCACCAAGGTAAGTCTGTGACTTTTTCAGAGATGGCCGCCTTAAAAGAAGTGTACCCAATGTGCTACAATCAGCTGCTAAAGATCAACACCTGGTTGAGCTGTGTGGAGCATGAAAGAGCCTGGTATTCTAAATATATCTAACAAAGTATTGCTTATTATTCCTGATTTCCAAGACTTTAAAATATTACTATGTTTGACTCTCTGTTTCCAACAAGCAGCATAAAGCTCAAGCACGGGGAGGAAAAACAAAAAAACAACCTGCTCTCCAGCTTAAACCAATACAAGAAAGTACCCAGGGCTGTCCCACTGGGGTATTAGAAATACACCTTTCTCTGAGCTTGAACTGCTGTGCCCCTATATAACTTGTAGATATTTTTTTAATGTTTCTTTTTTCTTACAATGCTTGTAAATTTTTTTCAGTGTGCATTATTCTGACATAACACTGCTTAATACATACATTGCTTCTGCCATGACTTAATATTCTCATATCCCAAAGATGCAGTAACATGTCATACAAAGATTACTACACTATGAGAAAGGAAATGTGAGTATGAAAGCAAGTGCCATCACTTCACAGCTAACTTTGAATATGTAATAAACTCGGGGCAACACTCTTCAAATCTATAAAATGCGGTTAATTTTGTTCTGTTCTAATTCTCCGTCACAAGGCTTATAAACCACAAATGGTGGGTTCTAGGCATCTGGATGTAGTGTTTGGCATCTGACTTTGGCTCAGGCCGTGATCCCAGGGTCCCGATTTGGGCTCCCTGCTCAGCAGGGAGTCTGCTTCTCCCTCTCCCTCTGTCGCTCCCCCTGCTGTGCTCTCTTGCTCTCAAATAAATAAAAAAATAAAATCTTTTTTAAAAACGGGAAAATTCATGTGAAAGTCCTTTGAAAATCATAAATCATAACAAATTTGTAAGGCATTATCTAAAATCAAGATTAAAGTTGTCTAAAAGAGTTCACTTAAAACAAGCTATCACTTCATTAGTGATGTTTCCTACCTGTCCCATAGACAGTGTATTAAGGCTCTCCAAAGAAACAGACTAACAGGATGTATATAAATATATTTATATACTTAAATATATATATGTATATATGTGTGTGTATATACATGGGCATATATATGTGTGTGTGTGTGTATACACACACATACAGAGAGCAATTTTTTTAAGGGAATGGCTTACATGGTTGTGGAGGCTGACAAGTCCAAATCTGAAGAATAAACCAGCAAGCTGGAGACCCAATGAAGAGTTGCAGTTCAAGTCCAAAGGCAGCTTGCTGACAGAACTCGTTCTTCTTCAGGAAGGTCAACTGTTTCCTAGTAAAGTCTTCCACTAACTGGATGTGGGCCCATCCACATTATGGAGGGTAAACTGCTTTCCTCAAAGTCTACTAATTTAAATGTTAATCTCATCTTTAAAAAAATAAATAAATAACCTTCACAGGAAACATTCAGACCAGTGTTTGGTCATATATCTGGGTATTGTGGCCTAGCCAGGTTGACACATAAAAATTACCACCACAGAGAGTTACCATTCAGGATTATTATAGAGAAAATTCATTGAAGAATAATGACTTTTTCATCTCCCCCAACCCACATCTATAGCACCTTGTATGAATAAATGCATAAAAAATGTCTGTTGAATAAGTAGATGAAAACTAGAAACAGGTGTAGGGTGATACGGTTTCATGGTACCTTTCATCTTCTTGAATTAATCTATAAATATCAAAGCTAAGAGGAAACATCCAAAAGGCAAAACTGTGGATATTCAAGAGGTTGCCATACAAAATAATTAGTATATGCCACGGAGAACACCTGTCTTTCGCTTTCTTTGCCTGCTTCTTAGGCTCTGAAGTTATCATCTACTCCAGTACTGGCCCTCTTTTGCGACCCCTTTCACTTGTTTTTAAAGTTCATACGGAATTTCCCTAATTTATTGACCAACCCTTGTTTTCAGCACCATATCTGTAAGTCAAATGAACTGTGCACACACCGTTACCCTGCAAAAGATAACCTACCTCAGGTTGGATTTCAAGGAATTACAATCTTTAAAAAGCCTAGTAAAATCTCATGTGTTTTATAATATTTTTATAAGTACCACGAGCTTGGAAAGAAAGAAAATAGAATGTGGCGATATCTAATCCCTCTATTACTACACGTTTCTATTTAATACAACAGCATTGGCTAAGTTGTGTAAATAATTAACCATATCATGCTTTCTAACCCACCTCGGTTTGGAAAATTATAATTTATTAGGCACAATTAATAAACATTTCATACTAGCTGTAATATGGTTGTGAAACCAAGTATTGCGAGATGTTGTTTCGAAAGTACAGAATCTAAAAGGGAATTATCACCTGAAAAATAGTCAGGCATCAATTGCACTTCATGCTCTGCCAGGTAAATTGATAAAGAAGTATTTAGAACTGGCAAGTTTCTCCTTGCAGCTGTGCTGAAATGGCCATCAGAGTTGGTCACCCCCAAGGCAAAGGGTTGTAAATTTGCCCTTTGATAACTCCATGCCAGGTATGGAGGAAACAGAATCTCCCAAGGAAAAACTAGACCCTTCTTTCCTTGCTATGGTTGCTGTGCTGAGGTAAAATAAGAATCATATTTAGACTCAGGGCGCCTGGATGGCTCAGTTGGTTAAGCAACTGCCTTCGGCTCAGGTCAAGATCCTGGAGTCCCAGGATCGAGTCCCACATCAGGCTCCCTGCTCAGCGGGGAGTCTGCTTCTCCCTCTGCCCCTCCCCCCTCTCACGTGCTCTCTCTCTCTCATTCTCTCTCTCAAATAAATAAATAAAATCTTAATAAAATAAAATAAAATAAAATAAAAGAATCATATTTAGACTCAGACTATCTGACTTTACATTCCTCTTCAGCCACATACTAGTTGAGTGACTTGGCCATTACATAAATAAATGCTTAAATGCTGTTTTGTTTCTATGACTAATGGAGATATAAGAAACATCAGTGTCTATTGTTTAGGAACATAGTATATGAGGTATTCCCAAGAGAGAATTTCCTGTCATAAAGATACATGATTAATAACTATTCTCAGGTACTATAATGGTTCAGAGCTTAATCACTAAAAACCTCAGAAGACAAATAAGATCTCATCACATCATTAGCGATACTGTTTAAACTTTCTGAGCCTTTTTAACCACTGATTTTTTTTGAAACTCTAATTTAAAAAAAAAATGATTATGAAGTAATTGTACTAACCTCAACATTCCATAATAAAACTTTATAGTAATTTGCAACTCATTCCAAACTATATATATATTAATCACTCCAACTTTCCCCTCCAGAGAAAAATGGACTTCTAAACTGACAAATGATATTTGAATGTCACTGACAATCCAAATACTAACTCATAGGTATAATTACAAAACAAGCCTAACTTTTATCTTACCTCCTCACTTAGAGGAGTCATATTTATTAAAATTTCATCTATGTTTCCTTTGTGTTTGTATCTATTCTTTATATATCAAGTATATATATAAAAATATACTAGACATATCAAGATATTATACTATGTATATCAGGATAAACTAGATAGAAACAGACTCTGTTTTCATGGAGCTTGCTTTTTAGGATGTTAAAACTGCAGAGTAGTTTGGAATACATGGAAAATGTGTATTGAGTGCCTTCTATCCTTATGCTCACAGAAATAAATCAAACTCACCCTTCAAGACCTGGTTTAAATGCTACCTTCTCTATGAATTCTCTCCTGATATCTGGCCCAATTGGAAGTGACTTTTTCCTCCTTTCAAAACCCATAGCAGTTCATTATTCATTTCTCCATCTCCTCACTCAACATGTATTTGATGAATGCTTACTCTGTGCACAGAATAACCACTCAAAAGAAAGATGCTCAATGAATGAACCAGTGAGTACATGGATGTGAGCCAACAAAGTAATATTTATCATCCACTGGGTAAAGACTAAGACTGATGCTAAGTGCGCTACATGAGCTTTTTTATTCCACAATAGCTCAAAGTGGTAGAGATTATTCAAAAGTCCGGGGTATAGCAGTGGATAAAACAAAGAAAGCTCCTTTGAACCTTATATTCCAGTTGGAAAGTCAGACAAATTAAATTTAAAAAAAATAGATACATAAAGTTAGGTGTGTTATCATAACTTAGTGTTTAGTGTCATGAGGAAAAGTAAAGTATGAAACTGGGATAGGCAGGGATAGCCGTGTAATTTTCGACAGGGGATTGAATTTGAGTGGACTTATGGATGAAGTGAAGGAGCGGAATAAAGGGCATACCTGAAGGCAGGACATTCCAGGCAGAGGGAAAAGCACCTGTAACACCCCTGAGGCCAGAACATGTGAATGTGGCTGAAGTGAAGTGAGTGGGAGAAGAAGAGAAAACACAGAAAGCATACTAAGAAGCAGAGTTGCAGTATTTGGTGGGTCATGTGAAGGAGTTTGGTAGACAATCAATATGACACTGCCTTAAAATTTTCAAGTGTTTAAATTTCAAGAAGGCAGATGTAGTATAGTATAATACAGCAGGAAGAACATTAGACTTGCACCCAAACAAACAAACAAGCCCTGAAGAGAAGTAAACATGTGGATTCCTTCCTCAGACCAGGTTGTTAAAATTCCCTGAGACTGTTCTCTGTTTTGTAAAATGAAGACAATTTTGTCTGAAGGCAGGGGCGAGAACAATACAGTCCTCAAATCTAAGAGTTAAACCTTAAAACTGGCACAAGTTATAAGCAATCCCTTTTATATGAAAAGTGCCTTAAGGAAGAAAAAATACTCCCTATGCTGGAAGCAGAAAGGAAAAGAATCTGGCTGTTACTATATTGATAAAAAATCACATATCTCAAGAAAGAATGAGTCCATCAGAAAATGAATCAGTCAGCAAGGAGCGTGACAGAAAGGAAGGCATGAATTATCAGTATGCCTCCAGCACTGACTGGGGAACAAAGTGTCCTAGGAAGATAAAATGATGCAAACGTGCCCAATTCTCCTTATTGTCAAGACAGATCTATCAGACCATCGGAGTCTGATACCGTTAAACATATGAGTTATCCAGCCAACTCTCCTTGCTCTGATTCCATGCTCACAAGCTACCTTCTGATAATCTAGCTTCCCAGGATGATTTTCTACAGGGAGAGAATGTTCTGGTGTGCTGGAAAGTTACATTTCTCTCTACAAATTACAGCATTGGCATTCTGAATTCTATACTTTATTCTCCTGTGGATTTAGTTGATGTGAATCAGCATGCCTAAGTCCAATAAAGCTCTGAGAAACTGACTCTCTCTGTTTTCTGAATCGGTAAGACCGAGGGGTCAGACTCTGGGTTGTGATGAGCTCAGCAGGTGATGCCCCTCCAGGGGCTGTTGGTAACTAGCCAGCCACACACATTATTTTTTAACTTCTCCCCTGCCTAATTCGAAAAGGTTGTGGGGTTTGGGTGAAATAATGTACTTGAAAGCATTTAGAAAGCTGTAAAGCTCTTTTGAGGAACACTGCAAATTGCCTAAGAGATGGTGAAAGAAACAAAGTATGTCCTATGGACCTTGCCCATCTGGCTACTTGGGACCATCTGCAGAACAGAAAACTTCCAAGCTAGGAGTAATGGGTGTATCAATCCCATGAAGAATGTAAAACTCATGGGGACAGGTTCAGATACTGAGTATACCATCTTTCCCTGTTTGAGTAATTTTCTTCAGGGATAGAAATTCTGGATTTTCCTTTTAAGAATACAACATCCCAGTACAAAAATCTAGAACCACCAAAACTCTTTTATGATATGTATATAGATACACACATACATATACATATAGATATATAGTACTTATGATAACCAGGCAACAGCCCCAGCTACATAATTTGTAAGAACCTGTGCAGGATTAAAATGCAGAGAGCTTTGTTCAAAAATCAAGAAAAAAAGTGCTGTAAAAGGCATTAAAACATAAAGACCATTTCTTTCATGGTCTCTCTCCTCACTTGTCATGGTGTCCTTCATTTGTTGATGCTACTCCAAGTAAAGAAAAATTAATTTAAAAAAATTTAGCCTGAATTTTACTGTCCATCTTCATATTGTGCAATGCTAGCTTTAAGTGAAAACATAAGGGCACTCATCTTGCCCAGTGTGGAGCTCCTTGCTCAGCAGGAAGCCTGCTTCTCCTTCTACCTATGCCCCGCCCCTCCCCACTCCTGCTCTTGTTCTCTCTCTCTCTCTCAAATAAACAAATAAATAAAATCTTAAAAAAAAAATAACACTCATCTTGTAGACACAATAACCAAAATTACATGGTTCATATCTCTTATAGGTCACTGTGCATTTGTATTTCCTTCTTGCTAGGACACAGGAAACACTGCACAAAAATAATTCAGCTATTTTTATACAACATTTTGATACATGCACATTCTGCCAACACTCTGTACCATCAGCTCACTAATGAATAAGGACAGACTGATGGGAAAAAGAACTATGAGTTATTTTCCTTTCCTTCTGTGTCATTTTTAGCATAAGTGGTTGGCTAATACAAGGAAGTAACTTGAGTAAGAATGAATATAATAGGAGTTTGGGTCATTGTGTTTTTTCAAATGCCATTGCCTTCTTTCTACCTTCGAAGAAAGTTTTGTTTTAAGCAGAATTTGTGGTCTCTTGGGGAGGTCAGCACTCTTACTTATCCAGACATACATGTAAGACATTACCTTGTACTTGCTTTGAGCCTCACTGAACCTCCCCACATTTGGGTCCACCAGAGTTCTATGCTCACAGGCACTGCAAATGTTATATGTGGAGGCCGCAGCACAGAACAGAGCAGTCATGCATATTATGTATATCCCATCTACTCGGATGCATGCTTAAAACTGTTAGGAATAACAAGAAATTAAGAATTTTTTTTTTATTTAAAGATTTTATTTATTTATTTGACACAGAGAGAGAGGGAACACAAGCAGGGGGATCAGGAGAGGGAGAAGCAGGCTTCCCGCCAAGCAGGGAGCCCAATGCGGGGCTCGATCCCAGGACCCCAGGATCATGACCGGAGCCGAAGGCAGACGCTTAACGACTGAGCCACCCAGGCGCCCCAAGAAATTAAGAATTTTAAGACAGCAAAAGCATAACATTAAACCAAGCATGGGACTGCTCTAAACGTGACAGCTTATGCTTCTGCACAAGTCCCGCAACCATGACACCAATCTTGCCATGCACTACTTGAAGAACAAATAATAAAGCTTTAATAACAATTATGAGATTCACATTATAATTATCTTTCATTTCAGAATGAGGAAACAAGCCCAGAGAAGTTAAGTTGCTCATTCAAGTGCTAATAAGAGCTAGTAAGTGGCAGAGCTGGGATTTGAACCCAGGCTTTTTAGCTCAGCAACAAACACATAGTGCTTCTTTTCCCAAAGGCATTGATTTTAAATTCAACCCCAAGCTTCTTTGGCTCCTCCTTGCTTCTTTTCCTTCTAAAAATCTAAAAGACAATTCATATTCACCATAAAGAAACCCACAGATATTGTGGGCATTTAATGTAATTGACTACACTTGACATTAGCAGGTATAATGAATAATAGTTATCAGTGAGTACTTCCTATGCGCCTTGCAATTTGATGAGACAGTTGCAGTTATTACCTGTGCTTACAGATGTGGACATAGAAGTTTAGAGAAATTAAGTAACCTTTGTCAGACTAATTAGGTAGTAAGTGGAAGAGTCAGGATTTGGCCTCAGACAATTTGACATTAACATGAATGGGCTTATAGACTTTGTCACAGTGCTATAATTTTCCCAATGTCCATTTTAATGGTGCCAACAGTGAGTGACTGGGACCAGATCTATATAGATAAGAGTTTATTTCTTTTTTTTTTTAAAGATTTTATTTATTTATTTGAGAGAGAGAGAATGAGAGACAGAGAGCACGAGAGGGAAGAGGGTTAGATGGAGAAGCAGACCCCCCGCTGAGCAGGGAGCCCGATGCGGGACTCGATCCCGGGACTCCAGGATCATGACCTGAGCCGAAGGCAGTCGCTTAACCAACTGAGCCACCCAGGCACCCGATAAGAGTTTATTTCTGCCAGATTTCTGCTCAATCTCACAGGCTCAAAATGAGAGGTATAATTCAATTGCAAGAATGAAGTGTTTGACATTCAAATGTGTACCCAAGTGCAAATTTGCAAAACAGATTCTTCCTCTAAAGAAAGTTCAAATAGATGGAGCCTAGAATGAAATGCCAGAAATACAAAGAAACCCAAAAGCTTAGGATGCTGCTCTTGGGGAAACTGTTATCCTTAGTGAATAACCTCTGAGCAAATATAGGTAGTAATTGGATGATTTTTCCTAATTGAATCCAATAGAGGAATTTCAAGTCCTGGTCTTGCTTCTGATGTCCATTAATGCTACATGATTCCTTGGACCACCTTGAGATCAAAGGAGATGGGCATAAAACTGGAAAGCTCCCAGATCAATCTCAAAAAGAGTTTTCTATTCAGAAGCTGCTTTCAGAATAGCATAACTGTTACAGTAGATCACATAATTAAATAACAAAAGCATAATCAGAATAGCCATCTCCAAAAATCTTACTAAATTAGGGGACATAAAAAAGAAAAGAAAGCCTAAAGAAGTAATTTTGGCTTAGGACATAAAATTAACTGGGGAGCTAAGGGACTGTTAAAGTCCAGAGCCATGTGTAATGATGGAAGACTTTTAAATTCCTGGCAAATTTTCAAGGCACATAAAGGAAAATTAGGACTGTTCTTCCTAACAGATTTTTAATTATAAGAGCATTTTATTCAAAGTAGCTGAATTCGTTTACCCTCCATTGTATATTCTGCAATTAATTGAAGATCCATCACAGAACACTTGGTTCTTCTACTGCTGTTCACCTAAGGAAATCAACATATCAGAGGCACTTTTAAAATAACTAAAGACCTAAACTTATTTTAAAAAGCAAGAAATAAAGCAACAGATTCACACTTTCTAGTGGGAAAAAAAAAGCATTCATTCTATTCCCTATTCCTTTATTGGACCACACCGCTCCTATATTTTCTGTTTTTTTAAACAGAAGCTGTCTTGAGTTCTTCCAGAAAACAGAGCCAGAGACAAAGGATTACATGTAATAA
Source organism: Neomonachus schauinslandi (assembly GCF_002201575.2). Taxonomy (NCBI): domain Eukaryota; kingdom Metazoa; phylum Chordata; class Mammalia; order Carnivora; family Phocidae; genus Neomonachus; species Neomonachus schauinslandi. The sequence continues at coordinate 27,281,199 of NC_058412.1, read as the reverse complement.
TTTAGTGGGAAATTTCGTGGAGGTGTCAGGAACGAGGGATAGGGGAACTGAAAGAGGAATAAGGGAGAGGAATATGAGAAAGCATTATGGAGCTGGCCACTGCTACTATGGGAAAAAATGGTGCTCTAACTGAAAGAATCAAATGAAAAGTCATATGAAATATATCTTTGCTCATGCATCTGCCTGAGACAAAGAAAGAGAGACATTTATCCATTGGCCCTTATTCAATGGTCAAAGGATCCCCTCCCAACACCACACCACACACACACACACACACACACACACACACTCACATACTTCAGGATTCCACATATGTGAGTACTAATTGGGTTCCTGTGAATATCACACATCCTTGTGAAACAGAAGCTGTAGGTCAGGCAGCCAAAGGCATGCACTGGACAAACCTGAGATGCGTGCTGTCAGGGGCTCCTGCATGCAACTGGGGGATGCCAACATGGAACTGCGGCTGCAGCTGGACTAAGAGGTAAGGCAGAGCGGAGGTGAGTGGCTCCTAAGAGTGAGGCTCCATAGAGTCAACATGTTCACCTTGAACCAATTTCTACTTGAGCTCTGAGCAGCTGTTTTACATTTTGGTGGCACAGATAAATTTTACTACTCTGTTCTTAAAGTAATAATAATGATGTTTCAAAGGATTCATCAACATATCCTGAAGTGGATTTAAACTGTCTCCATTCCCAAATCCCACATCATCCTGAACTTCTCTCTGCTTCTGATGAAGAAAGAACCCCTACAAGTGTCTACATTAGCCCTCAATGTCTGCTGCCCAAGGTTAGGGTTACCTCCCTGAGTTGACAAATCTAGCAATCTGCTCTCTGCCTGGACATTCTGTCCATTCCATTGCTCTGCCATGGTTAGGCACCTTCTCCATGAAGAGGAATATTTTTTGCTTCTACTGGCATTTTTCTTCAGCTTATTCCATTTCTCTGCATTGACCTTCATCATTCCTGCTAGCCTCCCAAGTTTACTTTTCCTTCTCTCTAGAAGTGTGATTGCCCCAAGACTCACCTTCATCTGCAAAATTCCCTGCGATTTCACGAGTGTCTGTCTCCCAACCACAGAGGGTCCTTCCCCCCACTCCCAACCTTCTAACCATGCCTTCAGCCATTTCCTCTAAAGCCCCATCATTAAGTGTGGAAAGCAGCATCTAAAATGCAATCTGTTCTAATGAAACTTGTGACCTTTCTCTCTGAAACTCTGTCTCCTGTTGTGTTTCCGATTTCACACTCATTCTTGCACCCTCCTGGGTCCTAAGCCTTGTTTATCAGTGCCCTGCAAACACTGATTCTATACATGTCTCAAGAAGAAATAGGATATGATTGACACCCTTTTAAATAATTCAATGGAAAATGCACCCAAACTGTAAATCCCCTGGAGTTCATCTTCATCTTCATTTTAAGAGTTCCCAACACAGTGAACTCTTGGTATTAGAAAAGTTTGGGGGAAAAGAAAGTTAATGTCTGGAAGAAATCTAGCCACTTAGGACCAGCCAAGGATTTGGCTCAAACCCTGTTTAAAACTTTTTTATATACATAGTCATATAATCCTGACTTTACATACATGAATAAATATGATCATATGCATTCCTTTTAATTGATTTTTAATTTGTACTTTACTTTTTTGCTTCGCTCCCAGTTCCCCACCCCACCCACATAACTTCTCTCCTGCCTCCTCCCCACTAGGCAACCCAAATCAACACCCTAAAATGTATCCTTTCATAGTTTTTCTCCATGCACATATGTATGTAACATATCCATGTACAAATAAATATACACACATATCCATGCACAGGCTTTAGCAATATATTACAAAAATGAAACAATACATGGTATTTTAGCTGTTGCTTTTTCCATGTAATTTCACAGAAATCTTTCACAGTCCCTGGCATAGTTCTCACTCATTGCTTTTAGTCGTTTGAAAGCACAAAAACTTATTTATGGATTTTTCTCCTACTCTGAATAATGTTGATATAAACAACCTTGTAGCTAATCCTTGTGGAACTGAAGTTTTCTTTATATAGAATAGATTATCAGGAAAGAGATTACTGGGTATACATGGTTATACACACTTTTTTATAGATGTTGGGGGATTGTTTTCATACTTCTTTTAACATTTTATGCCACATGTCCCACCCCCATGTGGCAACAGATTTTGTTCATGTTAATATTTGCCAATCTAAACAGCGAAAAGTGAAATCTATTACTTTATCTTTTCCTGACCACTAATGAGTTTGTGCATTTTTTCATGTATTATTGACCATGCAGATTTTCATTGCTATATTTTCTTCATATTGACTGCTACTTTTCTATCATTTATATCCTTCCTATCAATTTTTGAGTCTTTTATATAGCACAGACACTAGCTTTTTCCTCTGTTTTACAAGTTGTTTTTTCCCCCAAATTTATTATTGGTTTATTCATTTATGGTAGCTTTGTCATAATAAAAATTTTTTAATTATATATATTCAATTGGTTTTCACTTTTCTTTTATAGGTTTGAGTATTAGAATTAGAACCCTTTGTTTGCCTCTAAAGTATTCAGTCTTATAAATCTTTCTTATAAGATTTTTATTCTATCTTTTACATTTAAATATCTAAACCAACTGGAGATCTTTTTCATATGAAGGCAGAAAGAGGCCCATTTTTAAATTTTTCTTGGTGGACAGCTAACTGTGCTCTATTAAATAATACATTGCTTTCATTTACTAAATAATGCAGGTATTAAATAATCCATTATTTTCTTCTATACTGAAATCTTGCCTTTGTCATATATTAAATGTTCATATATATCAGGATCTACTTTTGGATTCTCTCAACCTTCCCTGTTTTCCACTTTATCTATTCTTACAGTTATACCGTAATGATTTATGAGCAGAAGCTTTCTGTTTAGTAATATATTCTGAATCTCTAAGGCAAGTCACTTCTCACTATCCCTCCCTTGGGTATTCTTGAAGATTTACTCTCATACATAAACTTAAAGATCATTTTATTAAACAAAAAACTATTGAGATGCCAACTGAATATGTATTAAAAATATATTAAGTTTGGGACAATTTATATTTTTATACTATTTAATCTTACAAGGCAAGACCAAATCTTGTTTAATATCCTCAGATTTTATAATGTCCTTCACACAGGTCTTATGCCATTCTTGTCAAATTTACTACTAAATGATGTATTGACATTTTGGTATTAAGAGTAGACTACTGGGCGCCTGGGTGGCTCAGTTGGTTAAGCGACTGCCTTCGGCTCAGGTCATGATCCTGGAGTCCCGGGATCAAGTCCCGCATCGGGCTCCCTGCTCAGCAGGGAGTCTGCTTCTCCCTCTGACCCTCCTCCCTCTCCTGCTCTCTCTCTCTCATTCTCTCTGGCTCAAATAAATAAATAAAATTTAAAAAAAAAAAAAGAGTAGACTACTTAACCCATTTCCTTTTTGAGGTCCTAAACTCAATTGCTCTATTTTATACCTGGCTTTGCTGGGCACCGTATTTCCCAAAACCACCTTCCTTGTATAGTTACAGGTTGGAGCTGGCCACAAGTGATGGTGCATGAAAACTTGGAGGCAGAAATGAAGAAGCACTCATTAGGCTGTAGAGACACAAGCAGTATCCAGTTTGCATTTGCTTTTCCCCAGCTCTCCCTCCTGGCCACTGGTCCTACTGACAGACAGTGACCTGCCTCCACGGCAAGCTTACAGAGGCAGTCGCCATGAAGAGCCAGCAATCATCCACTAGCATCTACACAATCTTCTATGAACTTCTACACCAGCCTCCTTCACAGTTCCAACAAAAGTGACCAGACGCACCTATCTTCTGGGTGTGCTAATTAGTTATTTTTCTCTGCCCTTTTGACTCTCCTTTTGGGACCTTTACTTTCCAAGCTCTTCCCACACTGAATTAATGTTTAGTTCCTGTAATAAATTCCCCGCTCCTGTAATACTCTTAGTAGTTCCATTTCCCTGAATGAATCACAACTAACACCACAGGGCAAGTATTCTTTTGTATGTTTATATTATACCCAACCACTGTACTAAATTATCTTATCAATTATCTTGGATTTTGGAAAAATATCTTCTGTTTTCTAGTATACAATATTATTATCAAGAAAAAAAGATAGTTTTATTTTTTCAATGTTTATACCAGACTTCTCTTCCTTTATTTTTTCTTTTTCTTTTCTTTGTTAGAACCTCTAGGTCAATGTCAGATAAGATGAGGAAACCACAACCTAGGGGCTGGTGAACAGTAGCATGCATACTGCCAGTCCCCTGATACCAAATTAGAAGGAAGCCTCTCTACTCCTTAGTCTCCCCATGCTCCCTGTACTTCAAGGATGGGAGGCCTCAGCCCATCAGTTCAGCTCCTTGATTTCTTGCACTAGACAGTCTGACACAATCACACCAGGCTGATGCTTACATCCTCCTTTCCTTAAAACCTACCCCCTGCTGGGACCAGCTTCATGGGTGTGTGATCTGTGTGGTTACATACAGCCCTGAAGTTAGAAAGTCCTCATCCAAGGAAAAAAGAAAAGAAAAGCCTCATGCTTGGTTTAATGGTTTGCTAAAATTCTGAACAAGTTTTGAACAAGAGTTCCTGCACTTCTGTTTTATACTGAGCCCCCAAATTATGTAGCCGGTCTGGCACCCACATATCATTCAGCTGAGTTCTTAGGGACCTCTGAGTTCTAATCATTGTCCCTGAGCTATTAAGTATTAGTATTTAGCCTCTGTCCTGATCCCCACCAGCTCTCATCAGCTAGATACCCACAGCCCCCAATGCATCATGTGCATCCAAGAGTGTGTCCCAGCAGCCATGTGACCCATAAGCAACAGATATCCTGCACTGGAAGGAGAGGGGTAAAATAAACATGGACAGGATGCTATTTTCCTAGAATTACTTGCTGAATTTTTAATGTGTTGACCTTAGGGTTCAAAATGAGTATAACTGTACATTTGTATCCAAAAAAGGAACTAAATGATTCTAATAAAAGTGAGGGCAAAATCCATTAACATTATTAAGGAAGAAAATAGGTTCAGTGGAAGTGAGTAGAGAAAAGATCAGGACAGAACCAAAGAACGAAAGGGTTAACAGTGGATAAGACTGAGAAAACTGATATTTTTCCTGGTTGTATAGTCTATTAAAAAGAACTAAAGGGTGATAGCAAAGTTCAATAATAAGACTCCCACAATTATTGAAAATCTTCTTTGTCACTTACCTGTCCTTAGTCAAACAAGTATGCTTAATAAATTTTAAATGTTCTTAAAAAATTAAGTATTTTTAGGGTTTTTTTTTTTTTTAGCTCCTCATTCCGAAACTTCAAGAGTCTTTGTAGAACAGTATAGATGTAGAAGATACGCAATATTGAATTTAGTGTTATTGAACACCAGGATGTTATCTTGGGAGTTGTATATATAACATAGAAACTATGACATCAACAAATATTTTGAGGGTTTACAACTTACCAGGCAATGTGTGCTTTTTTAACCCTCAGAAGAATTCTATGAATCGAGTACTGTTGTTCTTTTTATAGAAATAAGGAAGGAAAGAATGAAGCAGGGGAAATCGGACGGGTAGATGAACCATGAGAGACGATGGACTCTGAAAAACAAACTGAGGGTTCTAGAGGGGAGGGGTGTGGGAGGATGGGTTAGCCTGGTGGTGGGTATTGAGGAGGGCATATTCTGCATGGACCACTGGGTGTTATGCACAAACAATGAATCATGGAACACTACATCTAAAACTAATGATGTAATGTATGGGGATTAACATAAGAATAAAAAAAAAAAAAAAAGAAAGAAGGAAGGAAACCAAACCTCAAAGAAATTTAATGACTACTGTAAGGTCACATAGGAACCAGAATCCAAATCCAGAAAATGCCTAATAGTAATTTCTTTATAAAGATGTATTACCCAAAGCCTCTTTGATCGATCTGGTAATAATCTAGTCCTTTCCCCTTTTACTCAATAACTCAGATTATCAAAAAATCTTAGAATCCAGATACAGAAATCCTTTGCCATTGATTCCTGATCTGGAGAAATATACCATTTTCCTAATTATATATATGAGGACAATTTACTAGTGTGTGTTTCCCCATGTGCGTGTATGTGTGTTTGTAGGTTAGTATGTGAGTATAAGGGTGGTAGTCTGGTGGGTGGTGTTTGGGGGTAGTTCTTTAAGAATAACGGACCAGGCCATATGATCCTTAACTACTTGCCATACGATCCTTAACTACTTTGTACCGCTACTAAAATAAAGATATTTCTGTTAATGTGTAAAGACTGCAGTTTACCAAGGAACCCTATCTACCAGTCAGCACAGCTGATAGGTCTCAGATAAATCCTGGAAATTAGTAGTCTCCATTACAGGACACCTACACTCTTTTGAGAATCCCTACAGGAAGGCCTGTTCTCAGAAAAGGTGCATAATTTTCTCTAGACAAAGGAATTCTTATTTCCTTGGAAACCATATCTCTGGTCTCTAGTCTCACCAACTCTTATCACTTTATGCTTCACAGCATGTTGCCTTCTGCTCCTAAATGACACAAGATTCTCATGAATAAAGTAGCATATGGGCTTCCCATCTTTCTTATTCCATCTACATAATCATCATATGATTCTGATTCAATACTTTGTAATCAGTCTTTTCCATCTTATTTTTAAGTGGTCACAGACCAAAATTTAACCATCAAAAAAATTCTTTCAATTAACAATTTCCTCTAACAGGGAAATTTAATCCCAAGAGTGGGATAGGATAGGAGGAGGCTTCACATTTGGGTGCACTGGGAAATCTGAACTAGATTTGGAGTTTTGTTTGTTAAGCTGAGAAGTTCTTTAGCTGCAAAAGTGAGGAGGAGAAGCTACAAAAAAGAGGAGAAAGAAGAAGAGGAGGAGAAGGAGGGGAACGGGAAAAGGAAAAGGAAGGAAAATGAGAGTAGTGAGGTATAACAGCGAGGTTTTTATCAGAAAAACAGAAACCATTTCAAGTGTTTATATCAGAGAGGATTTAATTCAGGGAATTGGTTACATTGGTAATGGAGGAGTTGAGAAGTCAAGGTAATCCCAAGATTAGCAACAGCAAAAAACCATTCTACCACAGAGCTGGAGAGATAAAGGGAGAGAGTGGTTCAGTGTTACTAAGCCCCAGGGACACCTGACAGAAACTAGAATATGACAGACTATAGGCAGGGAGCTAGAGTCATGGAGGGTCCCAGTCTGGTCAGAGAAGCAAAATAGGAAGAGGACTTCTTTCTTTCAGATATTCAATATTGCCACCAAAACTTATTTTGGGTGAAGAGAGTTGGAAGGCAGTTGAAATGGAGCCTGGGATATGTAGCCTTATGGGTGTCAGCTTCCTGTGATACAGAGAAGTGCATGAGGAGAGCAAAAATTGCATCTGAGGAATATATCTGACTGGCTCAGTCACAGTAGGTAAAATCAGAATCCCTGTCAGATTTGAGCCAACCATATTATCCTTATGGTTGAGGTGCATAATAGACATTGTCCATACAGGAAACTGGAAGAAAGGTGGCAAAGGAGCAACTGAGCAGAAAATTCTACTTGTGAATGTACATGCACAAAACAGAGAAGGGAAAAGATTCAGTGCCCACTGAGGGGAGTTATTATGGCAAGAATGAAATGCCAATAAATAATTGAACACAAGTACCTAGGAAACTGTTAACACGGGTGGATGAGGGCGCCTGGGTGGCTCAGTTGGTTAAGCGACTGCCTTCGGCTCAGGTCACGATCCTGGAGTCCCAGGATCGAGTCCCACATTGGGCTCCCTGCTCAGCGGGGAGTCTGCCTCTCCCTCTGACCCTCCCCCTTCTCATGTGCTCTCTCTCTCTCTCTCAAATAAATAAATAAAATCTTAAAAAAAAACCACGGGTGGATGATGAAAAGGTTAGTATTCAAGACTGAAACTGGCAATAACCCCTGGGAAGTGAAGGGGATAAGGTAAAAAAAACTCATCGTTTGGGAAGAATTAGCTGCCTTTTGAGTTGTCTGAATTGCCTTGGGGACAAGAAAAGGCCAAGCTCCCCAAAGAAGATGAGAAATGAAGGTGTTTTCTGTTTTGCTTCATTTAATCTTAAATTCTCAGTGGCTCCATGATCACGAATATGCCCCATGATGTCAAGTCTGAAAGAGCAATGAGTAAAAGGATCTAACCAGTCATGACCCCTAATGACACAACTAAAGCCTCCTCCATATTAACCTATAACTGGTTTACACTTAGAGCCTTTTATAATTCCATCTACCCACATTCTTAAGCTTCCTGTCAGTCTGCAAGCACAAAGGCAATTTATCTTCATACTCCTGATTTCAAACTGTGTGGAGCCCTGACAGTATTTAAATCAGCATCACCTGAGATACTTGTGTTCTTTTTTTGTTAGGTTTGTAATGAGAATCTGTGATGGTGAGACATTAGATTCTTCATTTTTAACACAACTCAACTGATATCCATTTATACTTCAATTCCAGAATGAGTATTTTGGGACTCTCTGGAAGTCCCTTTGGGGCCACAGAAAAAGAAGAAGCAAGAAATAGGACAACAATAGTATAAACTTCTAAGTATCTACCCTTTCCCTATAATAGTTTACATCTTGGTCTTCCCACTAAGAGGTCATATGAAGAATTTATTGTATGGTGAAAAGGGAAGGAAAGGGGAAGGGGGAACAAATGAGGGGGAAGGGAAGAGAAGGGGAGACAAAAGTATATATGTAAATGACACATATATATGAAAGGATATGAAAAATCATGGCTCTATAGAAAATTCTCCTTCAATATGGGCTCATTTCAACCACTCTATACTTTTATCTTATTACTTGCCTGAGGTCCCCTTCTAGGTCAAACTCAATGCTTCATTCCCTGAAGACTCTAAATCTATCCTAGCAAGTTGCTAGGTATCTTCAGCAAATTCATTATTTTGTAGTTTTTAGAAGACATGTTTCCCTACTTCAGTGTTCAGGCATTTTCCATGAGTCCTCAAAGAGTGCTGACAATGACTACATCTTTCACTCTATTTACATTAGAGAGCCTCTGCACCGAGCCAGGCACTGTCTAGGCACTAGAGATTCAAAATTAAATTAGTCAGGAATGTGACATTTGGGTTAATACTTGTGATAACCTATACACACTTGAAAAGTTGAGCACATTTCTTCCTTTGCCTTTGGCTTATATTTCCTCAAAGCTATTATGCCAACTATCTCTGGGAAAGAAATCAAAGAATAGAAGTTGAAATTGAATAACTGACCTTTCTCATAGTCATTTTTAAACATTATATCACTTCTCTACACAGTAGGTCTAGACTGCTCATTAATCTTCTTATTGCAAAAATACCTTAAAAATTTTGTACTGCTTTTGATATTATTTTGTATTTTAAACTTTTGAAAACAGTTCTTATGTTCTTTGGTCCTAGCTTTGTTATATGCCACTCATTCTATCTTCTGTTCATGGCCTGTGAATAAATGTGTGCATTCATGAATTAATAAACGTTTATTTGTGCCAAATTATCATATGCTAGTACTGGCAATTCCATAATAAAAAGATAGCAACATTTCCCAACTTTCTACAATAAACATATAATAATGTTGTCAAATATATATAACTTTTATATATTTTAAGCTAAAAAATACATCAGAAATTAGTGAGTTTTTTTAAAGATTTTTCTAATCCTCCAAGGAGAGAGAAAAGTCTCGGGCTTTAAAAAACAAAACAGAGGCTTCCATTTGCAGAAGTGATCCATGTAAGAAAAAAAAAAACAAAGGGAATTGGAACAGAATCAAAGAAAAGCAAAAAACAAAGGAAAGGAATCTATATAGATTGTGTTACAGCTAAGAAAAAAAAGAGGAGATCAGTAGTGGGTTTAAAAGAAAAGATTAGAGAACATGCTATCTCCTAATTAAAAAGGAAGAATTAAATAATACACATATTTTTAGACCTGTCACAGGAGGAAGGGAAGTTATCCTTTTTTTAAAGGATAAGGATGTGAGCTAATGCCAGGATGCCAATCTAAGAATAAAGAGAGAATTGTGGTATGGAGTCAGAAGGCCTGGGTTTGATCCAAACTTCACCACTTAGCTATATGGCCTTGGACCAGTTGTTTAACCTTTCCTAAATTAAAAATCTCATCTTCTGCATTTGTACAGTGGAAAACTACTACTATGGTGTGTAGTGAGGATTAAATAAGGGAAATACAATAAGCTGCTTTGTAAACTTTAAAGACCTTCCCAATATGCAGATCCACAACTCATAAAAACAATTATTTTAAAATCAGAACTTGCAAAATAAAATAAAATCAGAACTTGCAGTACCAAAAGTTAGCATATTGTTCATGAAGTCTAATTCACAAAGCATGGTTCAGCCAACATTAATTAAGCACATACTATATATTCGTGAATGTGCTAAGTGCTGGATGTATGAAGATGAGCCAAATGTAGCTATACATTATGATAAATAAAAATTCTGAGAAAAGAACAAAGAAGCACAAAGTGCGAGTAGGCTAGTTTTAGTGGAAAAGTGGCAATTTAAACTAGGTCATTGAAGCCCTTCTAAATGGATTTTGACTACTGTTATCCATGAAGTTTGTAAAAAGCTATTTTGAAAATAGCTCAGGTAGAAGTAAAGAAGTGCTGACAGTGGTAAAAATTGTTAACAGTGTGAATAATAATATTTTTAAATTTAGATATGGAGTTTAAACCATTGACATTTCTAAACATGAATTAGTTTTGCTTGTTTGTTTTAATGATGCCCCAAAGCCTATTCAGAATTACACAGAACATATGCATATACAGAATGGCTGGTCATACAGTTGACCACTTAATGAACTTAAGAGAAACCATATATTGACTGAGGGAAAGCAGGTATATATTATTCTTAAAGCACATTTTTATAAAGCAAACCATGATATTTTTCTTTAAAATCGGTAGACACTAAAAGAAAGACAAACATTATTTAAACATGAGAAATGTAAGATCCCATTATGCCAATAATGAGGTTGGGAGTGAAATTAAGTTGACAAAGGGAATGAATTAAAATTGTTCATGTATCCCCCTAAGGCACATAATCCACAGAAAACACATAAATGTAGGAGCTGCCTCAGGTTAAAATGGAAAAAGATTAGGGATGGGCAAGCCAAGCTCAGACATAGTTTACAGAATCTATCCACAGATCTCGACAGAAGAGACCCTAAATACCTCAAGAGTATCTTCAAATAAGCTGAAATCTGAGCCAACCAACCACAGTCAAAACATCAAAATGGCAGGAAGGACAGAATTTTATTTACAATATTAAGATAGAAGGCGAACCAGTGAGAATTGTTACTATACACTTTATAGAGGAAATAGTTGCTCCTGAAAAAAAGAACTAAAAGAAGTAATAAAAGTAAACTTGTGGGATACCTGGGTGGCTCAGTGAGTTAAGCGTCTGCCTTTGGCTCAGGTCATGATCTCAGGATCCTAGTATCAGCCCTGAGTTGGGCTCCCTGCTTAGCGGGGAGTCTGCTTCTTCCTCTGCCCCTCCCCACTGCTCATGCTCTTTCTTTCTCTCTCAAATAAATAAATAAAATCTTAAAAAAAAAAGAAGTAAACTTGCATTAATTTTGAAGTTACCCTTCCTGGAATCCTATTGTTTTAATCTACCAGGGTCAATCTCCCATCTGGCAATAGCATGTTCATTTTCCTCAGGTACTCTTCTTTTCCAACTCTGATCCCATAATTGTTTGGACTCCTGCATTCAAGGACATTTTCTTAGGTCAGGTTCTTTCAGAAGCCCGTCCTGAAACTCGGATTTGAATGCAAATGATTCATTATGGAAGTGCCTCTCAGATAAATCAGGAAGAAAGTGAGTGAAGCAATAGGAAAGGGGAGTAATAGACAGTGTATGATTTCAGGTAGAGTTTCCAGCATCAATCCGATGCCAAAGAGAGATCTGGAGCATAAACTGTAAATTACAGTTTGTATTGCCTCTTGGCAAAGGAGCTGAGCTTTTATATACCATATCAATCTAATCAATGGCTATGGACTACTTTGGGACTGATAAAGACTCCCCCACATCTGGCTTCCCCATGACGTGTCTCTCTCCATGGCCACGGTAGCCCAGGGAAATCCTCCGAATATTGCAGCTCCAAGGCAAAGCAGCAAAACACAGAGATGAAGGATGAGCTCAAAGGACCTATAAAGTAAACCTGAAGGGATCTTTTTAGGGCAATAGAAGTCTCCACTATAGGAGAACATATGAAGTAAGTCTGGCCAATAGCATATTCCTTGCCCCTGGACATAATGAATTCTTTTATAATAGAATGTGGCCAAAGGCTGTCTAATCAGACCACTGAGAAGCACCTAAAGAATACAGGTTAAATGTTAAAGGTTAAATGTAAGAGAGGTTAAATGTAAGTCTGGAGCTTCTGGCAGTCATCTTTCCATAAAGAGAACACCTGTCTGGAATAGAGTAAGTTGAGAGAGAATCAAAATAAAGAGATGATGAATGCAAGGTTGTGTATGGTGACATTATCTGAACCACTCTATCACCTGGTTTGACCACTAAATTGGAGTTTTTAGAACACTGTTAATAAATTCCCTTTTTATGCTTGAACTGGTTTGAATTGGGTTTCTCTTACTTGAAATAAAAAGTTGTATTTTAATAATTATTAACAAGGTAATACTGTTGAACCATTTTCTGATGCCTAAATCTACATACATTTACTCTATGAAATCTATTTGTCTGACATAAAACATCTACATGTATATCTCTATCGAAGGGAACTATTATCATGGCCTGGTGGAAAAAAAAAAAGTAGAAATTTAGAAGGTCGACCATGCATCTTTCACAGGTAGGATGACTAGCCATCATCAATAAAGAACTGTCTTACAATTTAATACTTTTGTTTTACTCTAGGGAGGTTGAAGGAGAAAAATTAATGATGGCCAATCTTTCAATTCCACCTCTCCATACTGAAAAACAGATGGTCAGGGAGAGCTTCATAAAAAACAGAGTGAAATTCACACTATGAAGAGAAAATGCTGAGCACCCAAAAGAACAAAGGAAAAAGAATAAAAAAAGAAAAAGGCAAGATAGTTGATATCTATGGGAAGGTCATTCTAGTAGGAGATTTGGCAGTCATACAAGAAGTAAAAGTCCCCAATATAATTTTAAAGTTTTTAGTTACTGGTAAAAGCAAATGTAAGCATTTAAAATGTGACTATTTTATTCTAACTACTGTTTATCATAACCCGTGTGGTTAAAATGAGTTTCAAAGTAAAATATAAATTTGAAAAATACAAAATTCTTGAAAAGGAAAATATGTCTATTTGTGTGTAGTGGGTCCAACTGTGAATTCAAGCATGCCTTTGGTAATTGTACTTATATTTTGTAGTTGGCTTATTCTTTTTACATAACCACATTTTGGAGACAAAAACCAAAATTTTTAAGTATCTAGAGGAATCAATATTAGTATCTGCTGACTTGTCCTGAAAGCATTTGTTTAATTAAATTTGCCAGTTTTCTGACAAACTTGAAGGAGAAAGAGAATCAAGTGTTTCCCCAAAATCATTCTTCATAAATTATTTCATAAAAATAAATTTACAGTTTCCTTAGCATAAAGCACCACTACAAACTATACATCTTCTGGGTGACAAATACATCTATATAACTATATGAATCATTGCAGGAATGGGGAACAAGGCTGGATACTGCCTAATTATTCTACCAGAAAAAATAGATTTTAGTCCCAATTAGGGCATCTTCTTATGTAAGACCAATGAGGTCTAGATCTTGCACGACAACAATGTCCACTACTCTAATGCCCAGGTTTACCTCAAGAATTAATCCAAATACAGTATTTCTCCAAATTCTAGAAGTTGAGTCCCTCTGAGCTCTCTAAAATGTATTTGACCTTCTAACTCTCTAGGATATTTTATTCTTACAACTTTTGTCTTTTGGGCTTTTCTCTTATAGCTTATCTTTCTCTTTGAGCCTACTTTAAATCACTACACAAAAATTCCCAGCTTAATTTCCTTCATGGCATCCAGCCCATGATGCACTGGTGTTTTATGTGGCAGACTAATATCCCAGTGTCCTAATACAAGAGGCCAATATCAAATTAGTATCTTGGGTATGGAGTATCTTTCCAACTCCATGAGAATATAAACCTATGGGATCAGAGACATTGCCTATTTTGTATACTACTATAACTCCGGCACTTAGACTAATGCCTGAAAAGGAATAGATGCTTATATATATTTGATGAATAAGTTAATAACTAAATAAATACATGAAACGACTCAACATCTCCCAAGATTCTTCATTCAAAGAAGCAGTATGATTATTCATGTTCTTCTTCTCTTCTTAAAAAATTAACTCCTAATGCCTTTGGATGGGGCAGGGCAAAGTAGCTGTCCACATCGGTAGCGGCTGGGCTGGGGAAGTTGTGGTGGTACAAAAGAAGACGTCAGAAATCCTGAGCAGAGAGGAAGGTGGCTATACCCAGGTAGTGGATTGTTGTTAGATATAAAGTGTCAGAACTCATGCAGGGGGTGAGCCCACAAAGTGAGGAGAGTAGCAACAGATAGAGACACCCCAGAGAAGTAAAAGTAACATTCCAGAAGAGAGGTGACCCACCATCCAGTATCAGAGCTCAAGCAGAATGAGAAAGGCAATCTCCAGAGGTAAGGGAAGCCCAGTATGGGGAGTCAGATTCAGAGGAGGTGAGCTGAGTATTTGTGAGGGGTGGGGGAGCCAGTCTGGTTCAGGTTGTCAGAACCCAAGCAGAAAGAGGAGCAGCATGGTTGAGGAATCAGAACCCCTGGTAAAAAAGGAATCCATGCCTGGAGGGTGGCCTGGTACAAGGTATTAGGGAACAAGGAGGGTCAGGAGTAATCCATGTTAGGGTGCATCTTGGCATGGAAAATCAAAGCCCAAGAGGGATGAGGAGGATGTCTGTAGTGAAGAGTAATGTAACCTGGGGGTGTGGGGTGTGCCCAAGGTGGGTATGGAGGAAAATGCATTAGGAAAGAGTCAGCAGAGATAGATGGGTTAGCATGCGGGTAAATAAATAAAATAAGTAAATATGTTAAACGTAATGGATCTAGGTTTCTCACTGTCAGAAAAGGGAGTTACAAATGTGGAAAGGGGAAAATAAAATAAACCATGTGCTGTTGAGTTGGAATTAGAAGTATCTGTATAGGGCGCCTGGGTGGCTCAGTTGGTTAAGCGACTGCCTTCGGCTCAGGTCATGATCCTGGAGTTCCGGGATCGAGTCCCGCATCGGGCTCCCTGCTCGGCAGGGAGCCTGCTTCTCCCTCTGACCCTCCCCCCTCTCATGTGCTCTCTGTCTCTCTCATTCTCTCTCTCTCAAATAAATAAATAAAATCTTAAAAAAAAAAAAGAAGTATCTGTATAGACTCATGGTTTTTAATATAGACAGAAAGAAGTATTGATGTCAGTGTGTTACATATTTCTCAGTCGTGTCCACCACAAGGGCCTGGGAGCATTACCTCCCCAATAAAACTGAGCACATCTAGCACCCAAACTGTGGCTTCTAAATACAACTGTCCACTAAAAGGAACTAAAGCTTCTTTAAGAAACAGCTGATTTCAGGTTTAGGACAGGGTAAGTATATGCCTAGAACATATTGTTGTGCGAGGAAGAAACAAAGTGCTTAAAGAAATTAGGGACATGTCAAAAAGAGAAACCAGACCAAAGGGGCTCTGCCTAGTCAGATTAGGAACAAATAGGCATCAAAATAATGACAACAATGGGTAATAACTCATTGAACAAAATAAATGATTTTTAAAATGTGTCCACACAGATAAAAAACAAATAATAAATGACTAGATTGAAAGTTTAATGAAGAACAGGATATTTATATAGGTTTAAAGTGCTTCCCCACAATATATTTATTATCTACAAAGGGGACAGGGCATATGGAAAAGCCTGATGGACACCCTCAGAATCAACTGATCAAAGTTAACATTACTCAGCTGTGGCAACATTTTTCAAGATATGTTTCCTCAGACAAGGGATACAAAAGCAAAAATAAACTGTTGGGACTGTACCAAAATAAAAGCTCTTGTACAGTAAAGGAAACCATCAACAAAACAAAAAGATAATCTACTGAATGGGAGAAGATATTCACAAATGATATATTCAATAAAGGGTTTATATCCAAAATATACAAAAAGAACTTACACAACTCAACACGAAAAAGAAAAAAAGACTGATTAAGAAATGGGCAGAGGACCTGAATAGACATTTTTCTAAAGAAGACATACAGATGTCCAACAGACATATGGAAAGATGCTTAGCATCACTTATTATCAAGGAAATGGAAATCAAAACCACAATGAGATATCACCTAATACCTGTCAGAATGGCTAAAATAAAAAACGTAAGAAATAACAAGTATTGGCAAGAATATAGAGAAAAATAAACCCTTATGCACTGCTGGTGGAAATGTAAACTGGTGCAGTCACTGTGAAAAACAGTATGGAGGTTCCTCAAAAATTAAAAATAGAAATAACTGTATAATCCATTAATTCCACTATTGGGTATTTACCCAAGAAAACAAAACCACTACTTCAAAAAGATATATGCTCCTTATGTTCATTGCAACATTATTTACAACAGCCAAATTGTGGAAGGAACCCAAATGTCTATCCATAGATGAAAAGATAAAGAAAAAGTGGTATATATGTACAATGGAATATTACTCAGCCATTAAAAAAAAAAAAATGAGGGCGCCTGGGTGGCTCAGTTGGTTAAGCGACTGCCTTCGGCTCAGGTCATGATCCTGGAGTCCCGGGATCGAGTCCCGCATCAGGCTCCCTGCTCAGCAGGGAGTCTGCTTCTCCCTCTGACCCGCCCCCCTCTCATGCTCTCTCTATCTCATTCTCTCTCTCAAATAAATAAATAAAATCTTTAAAAAAAAAAATGAGATCTTGCCATTTGCAACAACATGGATTGACCTAGAGGGTATTATGCTAAGTCAGGCAGAGAAAAACAAATACCCTATGATTTCACTTATATATGGAATCTAAAAAACAAAACAAACAAAAAACACACAGATCCATAAATATAGAGAACAAAGTGACAGTTGTCAGAGGGAGGGGGTTCAGGGAAGGGCAAAATGGATGAAGGGGAATGGGAGGTATAGGCTTCAAGTTACAGAATGAAAAAGTCACAGGAATAAAATGTACAGCATAGGAAATATAGTCAGTGGTATTGTAATAGCATTGTATGGTGACAGATGGTGGTTACACTTGTGGTGTGCATAGCATAATGCATGGATTTGTTGAATCAGTATGTTGTACTCCTGAAACCAATATAACACTGTGTGTCAACTATACCTCAATAAAAATAATAAATAAATAAATAAAGTTTAAAAGTTAACATTACTAATTTTGAGCAAATCAAATTGTGTACCATTTAATAGGATGTTATAAGAAAAACAGGTAAGTTTCCACGGTATTCTTGCCAAAGATGTATAACCTGAATCTAGTCCTAATGAAAAACCTAAACTAGAAAGCATTCTACTAAAAACACTGCTTATTTTCAAAAGTATCAAGATCTTTAAAGTCAAAGAAAGCCTGTTTTAGACGTCAGGAGAATAAAAAGATATGGCAATCACATGTAAATGATTCTGATCTAAAGGACATTATGGGAACAACTGTTGAAATTTGAATGAGGTCTAAGGTTTAGATGATGTTGCAGTCATAATGGCTATATAACAAATCATCCACTAAACGCATCATACACTAAATGCACACTAAAATACTCAGAAGTGATTGGGGAAACAGTCATCAGCTCACTCTTGATTGGTTCAGAAAAAAAAAGATACTTATACTGTATGCAAATCTTTTCTGTAAAATTGTGATTGTTTCAAAATAAAAAATATATATTTTTAGAAAAGCAATGCAACTTCCTTTAAAAGTTTTATGAGGCGGGCACCTGGGTGGCTCATTTGGTTAAGCATCTGCCTTCAGCTCAGGTCATGATCTCAGGGTCCTGGGATTGAGCCTCCCTATCAGGCTCCTGCTGAGCTGGAAGCCTGCTTCTCCCTCTGCCCCTCCCCGCATTGTTCTCTCTCTCTCTCTCTCTCTCTCTCTCTCTCTCTCTCTCAAACAGATAAATAAAAACTTAAAAAAAAATAAAAGTTTTATGAGGGACATTGAAGATGTGCAAACTCACTCCATCCTGCCCCTTCCCTCTGTCCTCTGCAGGGATCAGGCAGATGAACTCACAATAAAATGCAGTTATGAGTCATCCAGAAATTCTTTTTCTGCCCTTCTACAGAATTTGTTGTCTGCAGCACACATCCTTATCTTATACCCTCTAGCGTTTATATACAATATAAACAATACACATGCTTTCATTGACTAGCTAACAAATTAACCACTAGCATCAATATATGCATTGGAAAATTGAGTTCCTACATTTGCAGCTGTATGAATACAAAACACAATCCACTAGGACAAAGTTATTTAAAAAAAAATAAAAGCCAAATTGTGGAGTAAAGTCTTCAGAGAACCACAAAAAAAAATTGCATTAGAGACTTGAGTGCCTTTCCATTTAGGTAAATGTGGTGAAGCTAGTTTGCTGTTCAGGATCCCTTTTCCCTTTCCTCCTGGGCTCACGGGCAGACTTCATTTCCCAGAGCATTTGCCAGCCTGGATTCCTCAATGACCACATGGAGCAGAGTCCTTTCCACCCATCACTACTGCATCTTTAAATGAGAAAAAATAAGTTTCTAGTTTTTAAGCCCCTGAGATTTTTCTTCCCCTGCCATAGCAACCACTTCTATTACCCAAACCAGTGCATTTACTTACTCTCAGATCTGGTGTGGGGACTACAGGAGATTAAGTCCCTGAGTTCCCTTAGAGTGAAACATTTACAGGACAAACTAGCCATTCTCTTGCTAATATTAGCTGCCTCTTACAGGATGAAATTTATCTTCACTGTGTTAATGAAATAATTCATTTTTCTCCATCAAAGGGAGGGAGAGAGGAGAAGGAGAAAAGAACAACCTGCCACAGTTTTGTCACTATCTATCCATCTGTTAATATCTATGTACAAAATCCCATATATTAGGTGCAGAAGGTCGAATCTAATGCAGGAAAAAATTATACACCGAGAATAATTTTATCACTTCAAATATTTTTAGTAAAGGGTGGTGAACATAAAAGCAGAGGACTTGGAGTGTTGTGGCAGCAAACAGCAGAAGACAATCTGGTCTAGGAAGGAAGAAAGGCGTCTCAGAGAATATGTCAGCACTGATCCCTTAATACCTCTTCATGGGTTGTTTCCCTGAATTCAGGTTCTTACAGATCAATCTTCCACCCTGTGTGGGATTCTCCCTGCAACCTGACAACAAGCCATTTTGTCCCTACCTTCTATTGTTTTCCTTGGTTCAAACCACCTTCAGTTTTCCCATCTGTAAAATGGGGATAGAAATACCTATTCCACAGGTTAAAGATGTAAATATATGAGGAAGTGCCTAGCAGAGCACCTGACCCATACTATGCAAAAAATAAACTGTAATTTTACATCTTCAGGCCAGATTTCTTCACTGTGATGATTTAATCTAGCTACCAAACATATGTATTTTATTCCTTATCTACTTTGGGAGTTTATGTTGATCTTTTGTCATATACTTAAAGAAAAATAAATCTTTGAGTATTAAATATGTGGTTTCCCTGAATCTTACCCTTCTGGTTTCAAGGGTTTTTTTTTAGCTGAACTTGACTATATCTTTGATTTCCCATGTTAGTGACAAATCTAGGTATGCTGGCTCAGGTTAAACTTTTGCCCACCTCCCTGTACACTAAGTCATGATGTCATCAACCCAGGAAGCCACAGTGAAATCACCATCATAATTGTCATCATAATATTAATATTAGAGCTATCTTTTATTAAATTTTTACTATGTATCAGGCATGTTCTGGGTACATAATATTATTTTCTATCCTCATAAAGCCCTAAAATAATTTGCAATATTCACACATTAAAGATGAGTATACAAAAGCTTATAGTAGTTGAGTAATTTGCCCAGGGTCACATGACTAGTTGGTGCCAGAAGTGGAATTCAACTTGAGATCTGTTTGCCCCAAACATCTATATTTTCTGCTATTTATAAAATATCTTTCTATATGAACTTTCAAAATGCTCTCTTGTAACTTTCCTCATTGTTACATATTTTAATCCACAGTCAATATCAGTGGATCAGGGCGCCTGGGTGGCTCAGTCAGTTAAGCGTCTGCCTTCGGCTCAGGTCACAATCCCAGGGTCACAGATCGAGCCCTGCATCAGGCTCCCTGCTCCGCGGGAAGCCTGCTTCTCCCTCTCCCACTCCCTCTGTTTGTGTTCCCTCTCTCGCTGTTTCTCTCTGTCAAATAAATAAATAAAAATAAAAATATCAGTGGATCATCAAATATATCTGTACATCAAAATGCCATGTAACAGAAACCTGAAGTAGAGGTCAGAAAACACCAATATCAAAGTCTAAAATACAGAGATTGAATGAAAGTACACCATTTTGGAAACTGTAATGTGACATCATGTAATGAAAAAAGACTTGGATCATTGAAAAACAATCTGAGCAGTAAAAAAATGTTGCCTCTGTTACTCCAGCACTAACCAGGGTAAAGGATACTTGATTAATGTCTATTTTCTGGTTGGTTTACCAGGTTATAGACCTAAAAAAGGAAAAATACATTGTGCTATCATAATTGATCATACTATCCCTTAAAATCTGTTTGCTTCTCATTGCTTTTCTCCCTAGTCTTAATTTATTGGCAGCTGGACTCTCCTATTGGAAGAGAGCATGCTAGTCAGTTGAATGAGATATCTTGGTCTGCTTAATAGGGATTGGGTCTTCTGATCTGTTTGAGTGGGTACTTTATGAAAGGCACTCTAGACAGAATTCTATTTCTGGGCATAAACAATTGACCTTCTTGTTGAAAAATTAGTCTTCTACATTCGGCTTTGTGTCCCCACAAATTGTAACCCCAAGGAATAGGTAAAATGTATTCCTAAAGCTGCAAAGCTGAGGACCAGACCATACGTGAAGAAAACTCCATCTGCAAGCCATAGCCAGCATCAATCCACCAACTATTGCTTTTCCAGGGGAATGCTGAATTAGATGCACAACTATATTCCACTCAGGGAGGGAGGTTAAGAATATGCTGGGTAACAGGATGTTCCCTAAGGTCTCAATGTCTCTCCTAACTGCTTTCTTGATTCATTCTATCATCCAAGAACTTTCCCCTCAAACCTCAGAGTTAACTGCCTATTGAAAAGTAGGTTTTTATTGGTCCTTAAACTATTTCTTTCTAGCCTTATCCTTTGGTTTATTTGGAAGGGAAAGTTCACTTCTTTGTTTTGATTTTGGCAGTAGTCTCCACAAGCCTTCTAGAACTCTTCATGGTCCTCTTGAGGAAATAGTCATGTAACTCTCTTCACAAACTGACTTTATCACTTTGGCCTCTGATAAAATATTTGAGCACACATTGCCCTAACTCACCTAACCCTGGGGAATGGAGTAATTGTATGAATTACTACTCTCCAGGTCATTCATGTGGCCAAATTTGCTGTAACTTGGACTCTAGGGGGCCAACTCTTTTAAAAAATAACTGAAGATAATAATCAGAGAAAAGTGGCAAGTAGGCACAAAGAAATTCATAAAATACTGCTGCATTTCAAAACAAAATTCCATTAGGACAGATTACCCAGAGATTATCCTCAGGCAGAAATAATCGAAATTACATGATAAATCTAGTTCTCTGACAATCAAAGAAATAATTACTGGACAGGAAATAGAAAAATTCCTTTTCGTTTGTCTGTATCTTTCCTGATTGTCAAACAAGCATATTTCTTTAAATTGTGGACTCAAACCTCTTCTTCCTTAAATCAGCCTTAAATAAAATATCCATGTATATTTGAAGAGACTATCATTGATTCCTATGCCCACTGCTTATACTACTTCCTTATTTTATCAGCCCACCTGTTAATATAGCCCATCTGTTAGTAATGTATGTTCCTGACCTTACATAATGGGGATGAGGTGAACACAACTAATGAGATGTGATCACCACTCTAAAGATGCTTAATATCTATGTTCTCTCTCTCTTGAAAATTATAATAAAATCTGGTAGAATCAGAATTTCTGCAATCCAAAATATCTAATATTAATGTTTAGAATATTATTAAATGTATCATTTGCAAGGATTTCTATTTTTCAAAAAATCAAATTCCTTCCCCACAATAAGTATTTGACATTAAAATACTATCACTATAATTTGTTCTTTGATGATGCAGCATTCCTTATATCCTTCTTATGTATCAACAGGATTCAACAAATAGGTATTGAACCTTAACTACATAGAAGGCTCAGGAATGGATGCTAGAAAGCCTACAAAAGTGAGTAAGTTGTTGCCCTTAAGAACCTCTTATTTGTTTTAAATGTTAGTTTAACTACATGTAGATATGAGGAATTTCATGGTTTTAGAGATTTCCAATTGACTGAATAACAGATGGCTGGATGTTTATCCTGCTGGCAAAGATAAGGTTCCCATGGGAAATACAAAATTAGAACATTCTGGATTCTTCCTGAATATATTTTGCCCTCTGTCATGACAGGTAATTATCTGAAAACACTGTAGGCCCTTTTATCCCATCTGCAAATATCTACAGTATAAAGTTCAGATGTCTTACTATGGCATACAAGGCCTTCATGATCTGGACTTCCCTGCATTTTGACTCCAGTTACTTCAATGCAATGGTGATATTAAAACCCAGCAAGGCCTAGGCACCAACCAACGAGAAACACACAACAGTAGCCTTGGAGCTTGGAGCGGGGACTTGGAGGCCTCCTACAGTGTTGAGCAATTACCCTGTGCATTGTTAGATTTAGGGAAGTTTTAGGAGAAAGAGGTAGGGCAGCCAGTTTGTCAGCCAAAGGATCACAGATGGGATTTAGAGCAGTGGTGATTTACTAGTCAGATGGAAGTATTCAACATCTTAGCCAACAGTAAAACGTGCCAAGAGCCCATTAGCTCTGCTCCAGGTTTTCCTCAATGAGTACCCTTTACTCTTGTCAACCAAACTAGTTAGTATTCCAAAAATGTTTCATAGCTAACTAGCTAAGATCCTCTAAATGTTTCATACCCAAGTAGTTAACATTCCTTAAATGTTTCACACTAATAGTTTACATTCCAGAGATGTTTCACTGCAATGTATGAAATGTCCTTCATTCTCACCCTTCACCACCTGTATAAATAAGTTTCAAGACCCCGCTCAGGCTTCAGAGGAGGTAACACTTAAACACTGTGCCTGTAGGCTCCTTTCTGAACCTTTCTCTTTCCCCTCCCCTCCCCTCCCTCAAACCACGACATTAAAGATATCCTCTGTACTTCAACCCTAGATTATATAATGGCACCTTGGCATTTATTTGCTTACATGTCTTTCCCCACTAATGGACTGTTAGCTCCTGGAGTAAAGCATGGTGTCCTATTAAACTCTGTATCCTTGGGGCACCTGGGTGGTTCAGTCGGTTAAGCATTTAACTCCTGATTTCAGCTCAGGTCATGATCTCAGGGTCCTGGGATTGAGCCCTGTGTCAGGCTCCGTTCTCAGTGGGGAGTCTGCTTGAGGATTCTCTCTCTCCCCCTCCCTCTACCCCACCCCTGCTCTCTCTCTCTCAAATAAATAAATAAATCTTTAAAAAACAAAACAAACTTCGTATCCTTGGCTCCTATAAACCCTCGCTCACATTTTAGATCCTTATTAAATGGTAGACCAATAAAATTGGAACCTCTTCTTTTAAATTTTGACCATTTGCTGAGTAAAGGTAAATTAGTCCAGATGCACAGTTTGTTCAGTGTTACTAAATCAGTGATTCTCAAACTTTATATGTATTGGTTACCTGAATGGTTTAACAAAACACAGGTTACTGGGTGCTACCCCCAGAGTTTCTCATTCAATTGGTCTCAGAACAACAGTGATTCTCAAACTGTAGTTCCCAAACCAAGAGCATTGGAATTATCAGGAACTTATCAGAAATGAAAATTCTTGGACCCCACCCCAAGAGGAATTGTTTCTACAGATTCTCCCCCAACCTTTTCAGTGTATTTCTTGTCCCTGGTCACTACTATTTTTCACACATGAGACCTTCTTTATCATTAGTATAGATTAAGTAGATTCAACCAATAGGGCCATTTTTTACATGTGTTGCAATTGACAAAGATAAATCTGATAAGGTTGTTGTTTCTGAGATAGTCTGAGTCTGTTAATAAGTTGAAGGACTTGAATGATAAAATAGTGATAGGCTTTCGGTGAACAACAATATAATGATCTTAATATCAATAATAGAGCCTCATATACCCACACACCCCTGAATAAAAATATTGGAGAAGATAACTAAAAGAACATCTGCTGGCATCTTGCCAAAGCATTGGTCCAAACACAGATTTCCCCTGAAGTTCAGTGATAATTCTTCTTATACTAGCTGATAGGACACAGTGATCCTAGATGGTATGTGCCAGGACCAGGAATTCCATCTGAAACCTGCCTGTTAACAATCTTTGGTCTCCTCTCTATGTGTACAATATTCTACCATGACACTTCACAAAGGCCACCAGGAAAGGACCTTTGAGGATGGGACCATTTACCTTAAAACCTAGGATACAGGTAACAAAAAGTGCCATACCTTATGTAATCAAGATATGGTTTGTTTGATCTACAAGGCTCCACAAACTAGATAAATTTATATTTAAACTTATTCTCCTATTCAGTTAAATAATTGGTTGATAACCATTTTATAACTGGACTGTTCAGTCCAAATTGCTAACTCACTTGTGATACAAGTAAAGAAAAGAATGTAATACAATGATTAAGAGCAGAGCTTTGGTTTCAGACTAGGCCTGAGTTCAAATCCAAAAAATCATCGCTACAGCTGTGCAGAGTCAGCCATTTCAGTACTTCTAATGCCACTGTTCCTAAATGCTAACTTCTCTAAGACAGCAACACTAACATCCATAACAATGACACTAAGATGCTTATTCTCAGCCCTACAGTGAACCTCGATCATATACCACTAACTATACTGTGAATATTTTCACTCTCAATATTCTATTGTTGACCTTTTGGTTGATTATGCACCATTATCTGGTTGTTTTTTCATTTTCTGGATCTATCAGAGTCTCCACTTGTCAAACCCCTTGTAGTTACTGGGGAAATATGATAGTTCTGTCTAATGGATACGTGAGCAAAAATGACACATGTGAATTCTGTACTGAGTTGGTGAAAAAAAACCCTATACCATTTTCCAATTTCTCTGTCTGCTGCTGTGATCTGGAAGGAACCTTGTCTTGCGAACACAGAGCCACCAGATCAAAGCAGCCTAGATCACTGAGTCACCACATGGAGGGCAGCTGCTGTGGAGAGGCACTGAGAACAGAACTGAACAATTTTTGCCAGAAACATTTTTTGTTGCACAAAAACGCTGAGATCTGGGGGTCATTTATTATGTAGTATAAGCTTAACCTATCTCAATAAATACAGTGTCTCAAAATAAATGTATCTTTTCAACCTTAAACACATGACCTTTTCCAACATCATATTTTCTTTCAATCATACTAAAAGGTGTATTTTTAGTCACTTTTTATTCTTTCTTCTCTTTTAGCCCCGTGCCCTCCATGTTTTGCTGTATCCCATCATTTGTATCTTAGAAATATTTCTCAGTTATCATAAACCCCTAGGTCTGGGGGAAAAAAAAAAACCTGATTCATATCTTCTGCCCCTAGATGAGAGACACTTAAATCAACTCAAAAAATTAGGAACCTTAAATCCCTAAGATTTGTTACTTGGCAGCTCATTTTTGACCACTACAAGAATCTCCTTGCCTGACTTTCAAGACCTTCAACTTTTTCTGTCACTAAGACCCCACAGTACTTCCCAGCACTCATGCTTATCTTTGCCCAGTTTCCTCCTACACACCACTCCAGTTAATGCCTCTGTGCCTTTGTTCTGTCTTCTTATCTCCCCAGCTTTCAAACTGAAATCCAAATTCCATTCCTCTCATGAAGCCTCTCCTCATTTTTCCAACCTCACCAGTATCCCCTTACTCAGAACTCTTTCCATGAAGAAACAGTACCTTATAGTTTAGTGTCTAATACTTCTTTAGTTATTACTACTAGCTTTTAAAAGGTTGTGGCCATGCTTTTTGCTGCTTCTGAATTTGTGACAATATTTAAACACTACAAAAACACAAAATAAGTACTAAGTATTTTCCTACCTGCTTAAACTCATCAGTAGACATTCATCTGACAATCAGTTTCTGCCAGAGAAACGTGGTAATTTGCAACACACATCCTTCCTTTTCATCACAATATCTCAGACTCTAAAGATTCCACCTAGGAAGCTGACTGAGAAACCAGTGACCTGTTCATGAAAAAAGGAATTGGACCTTCAATGGTATTCTTTCAAAACCTCACATTCTTAGCAGATGATTAGTGACCTATGACATTTCTTAGTATTTGCTTTCATAAATGAATTCAATTCTTTAAAATTACATATTGTTAGACAAACTTTAAAAGTATTATCAGATTAGTTCCATAAATTAAAGTAAACTGGCTTGTTCAGTTATAATACAGATGTGTTATGATGACAATATAGATAATGTGGGTGGTTTTATTTGCACTATTTTCCTTTTCCTAAAGTTATGTGGACTATAATTGCTATTTTTTTTTTGTTTTCAAAAAGGATTCTCTTCTGAATTGTGTCTTCCAATGGTGCTTAGTAATTATTATACCTTAGTTTGTTTGTATTAAATACTTTTCAATAAAGGTTTCTCAGTAATTAAATTCTACTGACCTAGTTTTCACTTCCCTGGTCTGTAATCCATTTCATCTCCTAGGTTCATAATAAGTAATTATACAGATTAATGATAAAATAGCAAAAGAAGAAAGTAGAAAAATCAAAGGGCTCAAATAAATCACACACAGGATCATCAGTCACAGAATATCTAAAGAATAGTTGTAATTCGATCATGAGGGACACACTTTAAATGCAATTACAACACTACCACAGACCACCATTTCCTTCTCATTAGTACATGCCAGTCCTTTGTAGAGACACGCTGTAGTACTTCATAGCCAAGGCTTCCCTTTTAAATCTATTCACTAATGAGATTCAGTGGTTGTTGCATTTTTCTAAAATACTTTCAAAACTTAGTCGTGCTCCTAATGAAGAGTGCTGTTTCACCTTAAGGAAGATAGGCTCAAATCCATTCCTTAGAGCAATCATTCTTGGACACCCAACTCTCTTGTTTGTCAAGAGCCTTTAAAAAAAAATTAGTTTACTCATCAAGTATTTACTGAACCTCAAACACTGTGGTAACCAATTAAGACAAAGAAGTAAACAAGACACATACAATCTTTTTCTGTCTACATGGAGTTTTTCCAAAGCTATGCTGTCCAACATGGTAGCCACTAGCCACATGTGACTGCTGGGTACAAAATGTGACTTGTCCAAATGGAGATATACTATAAGTGAAAATACACACTGCATTGCAAAGACTTGCCCAAAATATAAATATAAAATATCTCATTTTTAAAAATTATATTACATATTAAAATTATAATATTTTAAATATATTTGGTTAAATAAATATAGTATTAAAATTAATTTTACCTATTTCTTTTTGCTTTTGTTAACATGGCTATTCGAAAATTTAAAATTACATAAGTGGCTTGCATTTGTGTTTTACACTGGATTTCTATTGGATAGTTCCTCTCTAAAATCTCTAGGAAGACAGGCCATTAAATAATTACAACAAAAAGTAATAAAGAATTAGATAAGAAAAATATTAAAATGTACAGGTAGCAGGAGCCTTCAGTTGGGTCAGATATTAGGATCCTTCTAGTGACCAAATTCACATGCATAGAGTTCCAGAGTTGAATGACTACATTGGCTAATTTAATAGATTCTTCTTTGCTATCCCCTGGCATATTGTACATACTATTTTAGCACTCTTTGTTTCAAGTATTTTAATTCAGTAACAAATACTTATTCAACTAAACACTCTTACTCATCTTGGTATCCCTAGTACATGTCAACATTCCTGATATATTGTGGGTGTGCATTAAGTGATGAAAAATGCCCTCTGGAGAATTACTACACAAACTTAACAACCTGGGATGTCTTTGCATACAAGTAATACTACTATCAGTCACTACAGTGACTGCCCAGGAACTGAGATATTTTGTTATTCACTACCTACAGACGCCCAGCCTGGTAGAACTGATTTTTAATGATCCTACCATCAACACCTGATAATCAACTGCTTTCTAAATCCTTGCACTTGAAAATAGTCTTGCATCTGAGGTGAAACATGGCAGGACAGTGGTGTTGCTGGAAGTTAAGCACCAGTAACAGATCCAGTTTCACATCCATAAAGAAAATTGGACAGTACTCCTGCATGATAGACTTTCATCTCAGTCTAGGTTTGATGTATCTTTGATTGACAGACTTCCAGAGGATGTACTGGCTTCCTGAATATGGTTTATGTCCTTGCCCAATATTGTATCACCTTGTATGCCGCTGATGTAGAAAAAAAAGATCAGTCACTGCAGTTAGTGTATTTCTGTATTTCAGAAACTCCAAGTTTGTCTGGCAGAAGTTTGCAAAAGGTGTCTTTCTCCCCCAGGCTTTTACTCTGCCAGTTTTATAAAAGGGAACACAGACCTCGTCAAATGCTCCTGGGCAGTCCAAAAAAAAAGGGGCAATGATCAATGAAAACAGCTTTAGTGTGATGATTTCAAAGTGTGATGAAATCTTTCAGGTTATATCTATACAGGCCCTAGGAATCATGTTATTTTTTTTTTCAATTAACTAATGAGGAAAGTTGGCCCCTGAAAAAAAATTATTAAGCCAAATAACCAAATTTAATAGTTCAAGTACTACTAAATTGTCCCAGCCTATTATTTTGTGTTGCATAAACAGTGCTTCAATCAATGATAAAACTAATCAATTAATTATTGAGCTTTCATGTTGGCCCAGCACCTTACAAAAACTAAAGTGCACATAAACTATTTAAAATACGGGTTTTTTTGTCTTTATGGGGATTAAAAGCTAAGACAAACCAAATAGAATATCAAGAGTTATGCAATAAAGTAATAATTTCTATAATATTACATGTTGTCAGAGATCAGAGAAGAAAGTGACCAGAATAAACCAGAGTTTATTTTTGCTTTTGTTTTCATTGCCTCAGGAGGCATATCTAGAAAAATGTTGCTAAGGCCAATGTCAAAGAAATTACTGCCTCTCTTTTCTTCTAGGAGTTTTATGGCTTTACGTCTCATATTTAAGTCTTTAATTCATTTTGAGTTTATTTTTGTATATGATGTAAGAAAGTGGTCCAGTTTCATTCTTTTGCAAGTAACTGTCAGGGACTTCATATACTTCAAAATATAAGTTATATTTATAAAAACCTCATGGTTCAAAGAAGTAGTATTAGATATTTTAATACTCTCAGAAATGAAAAATGATGAAAATACCTCATTCATAAATTATTAGATGGTCCTAAAGAATATTTTAAGGAACACTGATAAAGTTTTACTTCTTATATTAGAAAATAAGAAAGACTAAAAATTAAGTAGCTAGATGTCTGACCCAAAAATACACAAAATGACAACCTAACTGTGACATACTCATACCCTGGAATACTATGTATTTTATAGCTAAATAAATAAACTACAGGTACCCTCATCAATATGTATGAGACTTAGAAACCATTTTCATTGTGAAAGAAAGAACACCAAAAAATACCTGTACTTTGATACCATTTCTATAAAGGTCAAAAATGTACAAAACTAAAAAATATATCTCCGAGAAATACATAAGATATAGTAAAACTACAACAAAAATCAAGAGAATGATAAACACAAAATTCAACACAATGTTCCAGTGGGAGAATGAAAGAACATGAGAAGGGACGGCAGGAGCTTCAAAGATATTTGTAATTTCTACTTTTCAGCTGGATAGCAGGCAATACAGTGTTTATTTTATCATTTTTTATACTTTATTTGTATGTGTGTTTGTGCATAGACACACTTGTAAATGTACATATTTGTATTCTATTATCTTGTAGAGATTTTAAATCCTAATTATATATTCTTTTGTATTCCTTTATTTCCTAACTTATAAAAAAGAAAACAATTCAAGCTCCTTAAAAATATCTAACACTGGGCGCCTGGGTGGCTCAGTTGGTTAAGCGACTGCCTTCGGCTCAGGTCATGATCCTGGAGTCCCGGGATCAAGTCCCGCATCGGGCTCCCTGCTCAGCAGGGAGTCTGCTTCTCCCTCTGACCCTCCTCCCTCTCATGCTCTCTCTCATTCTCTCTCTCGCAAATAAATAAATTAAAAAAATATATATCTAACACTAATAACACCACAGCATGTCAATACTAGAACTGTAAAGCCCATCGGGTACAGACTCTTCATTTAGTAGGGCCCAGTAAGGCCCAGTAAGGCAAAATATCTTACCTAAGGTCACAAGCTAGTAAGGATCTGACCTGGGATTAGAAACTTGAACTTCTGACTCCAAGACAAACTCTTTATCCATGAAAATGCCATTCCTACATCTGTGTCAGTTCGCAGAGATGTTAAAACTTTGGGGGGAAAAATGACTAAAATTTTGTTTGCAGTAATTAGTAAAGAAAAAAGGCGTGTCCATATACCTTGAGATGAAAATAAATAAA
Organism: Neomonachus schauinslandi; assembly: GCF_002201575.2. Lineage (NCBI taxonomy): Eukaryota > Metazoa > Chordata > Mammalia > Carnivora > Phocidae > Neomonachus > Neomonachus schauinslandi. The sequence continues at coordinate 27,250,442 of NC_058412.1, read as the reverse complement.
ACTGTCCTTGGATATTTATAATATATTTAACCATTATTAATGTTTTATAACTTGTTTTATCACCTCCCCAAATTTATTTTCAGGTACAATGATTCTTAAAGGTAATTCCATAAAATAAGTTTCCACAGTGTAATAAGTTTGAGGAATACTGAACATTTGATGCATTGCTTGGGGGATTCATTGCTTACTAAAGTCTCTGAGGAGTGCTTCACTAAGGAAACTTTGTTTAACCAAACAGTTGCCAAAGTGTTTGGTTATGGGCCCAAATTACCACATAATATTTAATAGCATCCCAAGGAACACACTTTGGAATCACTTTTAGAGACTCTAGTTTTCTTAGTTCATTAAACTAACAAACACATAGTTAGACTAACAAAGGACAGGAAATAATAAGAGTGGGTTAATTTTTCTAGATAGATCAGAACCCAAGCATCTACCCCAGATAGTCCCACATGCCTGTGGTGCTGATCTCAGGCAGGTCTGAAAGAAGAAGGGAAATGACCTCAGAGCTGTAGTGCAAAGGAATTAAGGAATCCTGAAATAGAAATTGAGTTCACAAAGACAGATGGTGTCTATCTCACAACTCCTTTAAAGTCAGTGTCTTTCTTTTGCACTCTCCTGATTCCAAGGCTCTAATCTCTGATCTCAGAAGAGAGAACGCCACTGATATCCCTAGGTTAGAAGCCCAAATATACCACATGGGATGCTAAAAACTGAGTAGCTATGTCTGTGTAAGGTAGATCAAAAATATGACAAAATGTCAATACACATTGATTAAAATGACTGAATCAAATGAATATAAGTCCATGCTTTCTACATTAGAAACTTGAATTTTAAAAATGAATCTGATAATCTCTTAACAGAATCATATTTTTCCCATTACTGGAAAATGCTAGTCAAACATATAGTCTTGAAGGGTGGGAAAGGCCTGGATGATGAATAATTGTAGCATTTTAAACCACAAAAATCAATGTATCAAGAAATATAGAGCAAGAAAACAGATAATGTAGAAATCCTGAAGTCTAGGTTTTCCTATCCTTGATGAATTCCTCCAAAAACCATTAAAGATATTATACTTTGATTTCTCCAAATTTACTGACATACTTTATTGCATTAGACTAAGATGATATGCCTTCTTATTCTACATTTTTTATGGTGGATTCCAATGTTTTGCCTATTTGAGCATAAGTGAGATGTGCTACTCAATTATTTGGTGGCCCTTAGTGATAAATCTAGAAGTAAGTCCTGTGAGTACAGAGGGCAAAGATGAAATAACCTAAAATTCATAGCCTTTAGAGTATGAAATATGACACCTGCTCAAATAATTATTTTAAAGAAGTGGAAAAGCGAGGAGAAAACATGAATATAAATACTTCTTACGTTGAGAGCTTACATGAAATTTATTAAATGCAAGTCACAAAAGGAGTTAAGGAAAAATACTGAAACCTCTGAAGAAGTCTAGAAAACTTCTGCCTTGTCAGTACAGAAGTATCTGATGGCCAGGGCCAGAATCTTTGGGGATCCGAAAGAGAAGCCCCTTTTACATGCAGGAAAGGATGGGAGAGACCCCAGAGAGTGGAGGAAGAGCAGCGGCGATGGCCACTATGATGTCACACGTAGTATAATCCAGCTCAGAACAGAAGCACAGCTTGGAAGACTGAAGATTTCACATCTGTAAAAGAATTTCACTTGGAATCTTAATACAACACTCAAGGCTGGCTATGATGTGACTGACAGGGGTTCAAATAATTCATCTGCAGATCTAGGAGAAGTGGCATATACAAAGCAGACAGAGGAAGCAAAGGCTTAGGGAAACTTTTGGAGCCTCTATTTATGGCTCTGAGCATGGCATAAACACACACACAATAAGCATTGTATTCAAATGCCAATGTTCTAACTCTCTTGGGAGAAATTTAAAAATCTGAAACTATTCACACATATAATTCCAGGGGCCCATGCTAGCCCGTGTGCTGTGTGGTATGCAAGACTCCAGCTTCTGGTTGGACTCTCCATGGACTCTGACATCATTAGGCTAATATTAGAGTTTAATGCTGTTGCAAATTCTGCTAATTGTATAGTTTCATTATTGTAGCAATCTTCATATGTTGAAATCTTTGATAGCTTCTTTTTTTGGTTCTTTTATATTAGGGCTTTTCTTTATATGCCCTGATTCTATGCTTAAGTTTCCATAAATTGCTTCATTGTGTAAGAATGCTGCATTATCACTTTAAGCCGAGTTTTGATTATATTCTAGTATATTGTGATACACATTTTAACAACTCAGCTTTTGAAATATTACTTCAGTTCTTTTTCTTTGTTAATATAATAAAATATATTCTGAAAACTGCATGGTTGCTACTCTTTGATCTGAAAACTGTAAACACACACATACACACATCCATAACTTTTACCAAATAACTGGATTTAATGAATCTTAAGAACAGGTAATATAGCATTATGTTTTTGGAGCAACTCATGTAAAGGGACTGATCATTCAAAATATTATTTATTTTTACTCTAAGTAGGTAGATACAAAGAAAACAGAAGGCAATAGAGAAAACAACATATTTTTATACAAACAAGGAAAATGTTAAGATGAGATCAGACACAGTCTTTATGTAAGCTTGGCAGTTTTAGCTTAGCTAAATATAATACATGAAAGTCATACTTCTGTTTGAGAAAAAACTTGCATAGACAGAACAGTGAGCAAAAACCTTAAGAAGCAGAGTTTTGGAGCCAGACAACACAAAACCAGATTCCAATTCAGGATTTACCACATATGGACCTAGTGGCTTATCTATAAATTTGGGACTATAAAACCTATCCAGAGGGTTACTGCAAAGAATGACATAGAGATATTTCTGATATAGTTGGTTCTCAAATACTGACCAGCATCTACCTCAAGCCACACTCTACGCATTCACACAGAAACACACACTATAGCTGTTTCATATTAGATTCATACTAGATCATTCATATTAGATCACTACTGTTTGAAAAGTCAGGAAGTCAAAAATAGGAAAATTTTTAAAAGTATAGACTACCAAGATGATAATCATTTGACATTACACAAGATATAAACATGCTACAGCCTTTAATATATTTTAGGCAAATACATAGCCTTTCATTAACTATACTAGCAGCTCTCAGAAAACAGCTGAGAAGATAACAGTAAATTTCTCCTCAGTGCTTTCAAGACCAACTACTGTTGGCCATTATCTAGCTTCAATATTGGTGGTAATGTGTCAGTTCTTTCCAAGCTGGAATACTATAAAGATGGAACCAAGAGTTACTTGTGAGTCACATCGCAAATTTCAGAACTCATGAATAAGAGAGAGTTAGAAAAAACACAGCACGCAACTACTTCACATCTATAATAACTAATAGATGAGTTCAGACTTTGGAGAAATCTATGGCAACAAAGCTTGATCATTCCTTTTCCATATTGTTCATTAAGATGTTCCCATGAGCGGCACTAGAATTTCAGGGGTTCATCTTGAAAACCCACACACTGCCTTGAAATAATGGCTCCTTTCTGTTACCCCAGATAAAAGTGGCTACACCTACAAGAATATATAGACTGTTTTATTCAGTTATATAATTAAATATTAATTATTGCTCTTATTACTGCAAATCAACTTAACATTATCTTAATTAAAAGTTAACCTTTTAATGCTTAATTTTCATATTTTAATGGAGGAGTTGGGAGAGTATCACATTGCCTTTGACTTGCACATTACTAGTTTGCTTTGCATTTTCTAGGAACAGACAACTTAAAAGGAAGAATCCCCAATTGTTAGAGGTCAGTATATACACCAATAGTTTGTCTAAATGCTTCTCATTTCTCTGTGGCCAATTTTTAAACAGGAATTTTAACTTTTTTTTTTAAAGTTCTTATGGAACAATGGCTGGACCCCACTCACTGAAACTGGACAGAGGCACAGCATGTATAAAGGGATTCTCAGTCTCCCCTCTTCTGTCAGTTGAACTAGATCTGTAGATGAAACCACTGTCGCAGACCGCCCTTCTTCCCCGGTACTAAATTACTCCATTTACTGGAGGATGTTAGTACTTGGGGAGAAGTGTTAGAACTTCAATGGGTATTACTTAGTGTTCAACGGGTCTAATTAGCTTAGTCAACTTGATAAGGGAACACATAAGACCAAGATGGTACAGCTCATGTAAGTATGTTAGCTCAGTTGTCAATTAGCTATCCCATTAATGCAATCAGTCCTGGGTTGTATAGAAGAGGGGGTATGGATGGTGCATGACTGCGTGCAGCCCAAAGCTATTTTTAGGAAGACAATTCCATTTCTCTAGTAATGATTTTGTCATAGACACAGTCTGAGAGTCTTTCTGTCAGAAACTAACAAATCAGAAAGCACTGTAGAGCTCATTCCTTCATTAGATGAGCACTTAAGGCCCAGAGAGGTGATGTGGTTTATCCAGCTCAGAAAGCATATATATATGGAAGTTGTGTGTAAAACAAAAATCAAAAAGATTTAAAAATGGGGTACAAGTGGATCTGATGAGTTAGATACAAACAGAAGATCTCAAATATATGTTCATCCTACAATAGTTAAGTTTCACTCCATCTGAATAGAAATATGTACCCCAGAAAAAGTACAGATTCAGTATTACAGGGACTTAACTTCTTATGGTTGCAAATACCTCCTGTCAGCAACCCTTTCTTAAATTGAAAACGTGGTTTGATATTGATAGGTAAGGGGATTCAAAGACCAGAAGAACTGTCTTCCAAGGACCATGACATATGTTCAAAACAATGATTGACCCTTCCAAATTCTTTAGGCATTATACCCAAAGTCCTTGTAAAAAAATAACTTCTCTGACCTTCACATGTAAATTTGGCATCTGTAACACCATTATTGCCACAGAGCTGCCCTTTCTCTCATTTCTACATATAACAATCTGTTTCACTCCCTCATTCTGCCCATGTACAGAAGAGAACATATGTTTATGATTGACGAAATGAAAATTTACTGAATCTAAGGAGAACTCACATGTTTCTTGTTGTAGTCTATTTGATTAATGTCATTAGAAACCCAATTTTAAAACTTTTAATAAGCCTTTATAGAAGGTTAATGTTTTATGAAACACAATCCTGAGGTAAGGGTATGCCTGTCCTTGAAAAGGATCATAAGAAAGGAATTATAAAATTCAAAGAAAATAAGAGATTGAGTCTAAATCTCAATGGGTATGAAGTGGTGCATTAACTACAATTTAGCAGGGAAGGAAAAAAAATAGAGAACTATTTTTTCCACACACAAACCATTTTTATAAAACATTAAATTTCATTTCCTTTAAAAAATACTTCTCTATGTAAGTGACTAAAAACCAATCCCTGCATTTCCCATAACTGTACAACCTTGCTGAGCCCTTTACGGTTTTTACCCAAAACCTCAACAACTAAGGCACAATCTTAATAGTAGTGATGGCTGAGAAATTAATCTTGCTGCCCAAAGCCCAGTATTCCTAATGTTTCTGAGGTGAGCCTTTGAGTATCCAAGCCATGGTCACCAGTAACTATGTCACAATCACCAGTCACTACGCCAGAGTCACCAGTTCACAGTCACCAATCACCAAACTATGTCACTTATAACCAAGCAACAATCGTCAGTGATTATATCATGATCACCAGTCACCAAGTCTCAGTCCCCTACAGCTAATCTATAGTCACCAATCACCAAGCACAGTCACCAGTTACCAGATCAGTCACCTGTCATCGATTCATAGTCACCAGTCACCAGGTCACATCCACCAGTAACCAAGCCACCCACTTGCTGCTAAGCCAGTCAGTAGCCACCAAGTCAGCCACCATTCCATCCAAGTTTTCTCAGGTTGATTGACCTGTCAAGATGCTGGAAAACTTTTTCTATAAAGAGCTAGACAATAAAACTTTCAATTTCCTAACATCCACAGCCTCCCTGCTAGACCACACTACTAAGGTCCCAACATGATTCACAAATAATTCCCTTAAGATCAAAGCAATGACTTATGTACTATGAAAGGAATCTACCATTCCTTTTACTGCAGTGGTCTTGTCATTAAGATACCAGGTTCCAAGGATAATGATCCTTGCAAAGGGTACATCAAGTTCTTGAGGCTAAAATAGCATCCTAGTTTTGGTGTGCATGGGACCAAAACTGAGATGTCCAATGGATGAAAAGCAGTATTATCCTCAAACCTGAAGATCACTCAACTCCACATCCTCCCTGTTCCCCCTGGAGCATACATGGTAACATGGTAAGCAGATTTGTCCTTCCTGCAAGCTTTATTTGACCTCACAAAAAAAAAATTGTTTAAAATTTTTGGAAATTTTTTGAGTATAGTTGACATGCAATGTTACATTAGTTTCAAGTATATAACATAGTAATTCACATCTCTATACATTATGATACGATTATCACAAGTTTAGCTACCTTCTGTCACTATACAACACTATTACAACATCATGGACTATATTCCCTATGCTGTATCTTTATTTCTATGACTTATTCATTCCATAACTGGAAGCCTATATCTCCCACTCCCCTTCACTCATTTTGCCCACTCTCTCACTCTCTTTCCTTCACAACCATCAGTTTGTTCTCTGTATTTATCAGATTGATTCTTTTTTTGTTGTTTATTCCTTTGCTTTGTTTTTTAGATTCCACATACAAGTGAAATCACATGGTTCTTGTCTTTCTCAGTCTGACTTATTTCATTTAGTATAATATCCTCTAGGTCCATCCATGTTGTTGCAAATGGCAAGATTTCATCCTTTTTTATGACTGCATAATATTCTCTCTCTGTGTGTGTGTGTGTGTGTGTGTGTGTGTGTGTGTGTGTATACCACATCTTCCTTATCCATTCATCTATTGATGAACTCTTAAGTTGCTTCCATTACTTGGCTATTGTAAATAATGTTGCAATAAACATAGGGGTGCATATATACCTTTGAATTAGAGTTTTCATATTCCTTTTTTTCTTTTTTAGAGAGAGAGAGAGTGTGGGAGGGAAGCAGCAGGAGGAGATAGAGAATCTTAAGCAGGCTCCAGGCAGGATGTCATGACCCCAAGATCACGACCTGAGCCTAAATCAAGAGTCAGACGCTTAACCAACTGAGCCACCCAGGACCCCCAGTGTTTTCATATTCTTTGGGTAAATACCCAGAGGTGCAATTACTGGATCATAGGGTAGTTCTATTTTTAATTTTTGAGGACTGTTTCCTCAATAACTGCACTTATTTACATCCCCACCAATAGTGCACATCTATTGCAAAAAGGGTTCCTTTTTTTTTCCACATCCTTGCCAAACTTTAGGGTTTTCTATGTACAGTATTCTGTCATTTGCAAACAGTGACAGTTAAACTTCTTCTTTACCAATATGGACGACTTTTATTTTATTTTATTTTATTTTATTTTATTTTATTTTATTTTATTTTATTTTATTTTATTTTTTGTCTGACTGCTGTGGTTAAGACTTCCAGTCTTACGTTGAATAAAAGTGGTAAGAATAGATATCCTTGTCTCATTCCCGATCTTAGAGGAAAAGCTTTTTCACCATTGAGTATGATGTTAACAGGGTCATATATGTCCTTTATTATATTGTGGTATGCTCCCTCTAAGCCCACTTTGTTGAGTGTTTTTATCATGAATGGATGTTGAATTTTGTCAAATGCTTTTTCTGCATCTATTGAGATGATCATATGATTTTTATCCTTTGTTCTGCTGATTTGGTGTATCATGTAGATTGATTTGTGAATATTGAACCATTGCATCCCCAGAAAAAATCTCACTTGATTGTGGTGAATGATCCTTTTAATATACTGTTGAATGTGGTCTGCTAATATTTTGTTGAGGATTTTTGCATCTGTATTCATTGGGAATTTTGGTCTGTAGGCTTTGTGTGTGTGTATGGTATCTTTTTCTGGTTTTGGTATGATAGTAATGCTGTCCTCATAGAATGTTTTAGGAAGCTTTCCTTCCTCTTCTGCATTTGGAATTGTCTGAGGAGAATAGGCATTAGCTGTTCTTTAAATGTTTAGTAGAATTTACCTGTGAAGGCATCTGGTCTTGGACTTTTTTGGGGGGAGCGTTAGTTTTTTTTTTTTTTTTTTTTTTTTATTTATTTATTTTTTTATTCTTATGTTAATCCCCATACATTACATCATTAGTTTTAGATGAAGTGTTCCATGATTCATTGTTTGTGCATAACACCCAGTGCTCCATGCAGAACGTGCCCTCCTCAGTACCCACCACCAGGCTAACCCATCCTCCCACCCCCCTCCCCTCTAGAACCCTGTTTGTTTTTCAGAGTCCATCGTCTCTCATGGTTCGTCTACCCCTCGGGGGAGCGTTAGTTTTTTGATCAGCAATTCAATTTTGTTACTAGTAATTGGTCTGTATAGATTTTCTGTATCTTTTTTTTTTTAAGATTTTTTATTTATTTATTTGAGAGAGCGAGAATGAGAGAGAGAGAGTACATGAGAGGGGGGAGGGTCAGAGGGGGAAGCAGACTCCCCGCCGAGCAGGGAGCCCGATGCAGGACTCGATCCAGGGACTCCAGGATCATGACCTGAGCGGAAGGCAGTCGCCTAACCAACTGAGCCACCCAGGCGCCCAGTTTTTCTGTATCTTCTTAATTCACTTTTAGAAGATTGTACATTTCTAGGAATTTATCCATTTCTTCTAAGTTGTCCAATTTGTTGGCATACAATTTTTCATAGTATTCTTGTATAACCCTAGTGTCAGTTTTTACTTCTGCTCTTTCATTTCGGATTTTATTTATTTCAGTCCTTTGTCTTTTTTCTTGATAGTCTGGCTAAGGGTCTATCAATTTTGTTTATCTTTCCAAAGAACCAGCTCTTGGTTTCATTGATCTTTTCTATTGTTTTTTAGTCTCTTCGTCATTATTTCTGCTCGGATCTTTAATATTTCCTTCCTTCTACTCACTTTGTCTCTGTTATTTTTCTAGGTCCTTTAAGTATAAAGTTATTGAGCTTTGTCCTGTTTCTTGAGGTAGGCTTGTACCACCATATATTCCCCTCTTGGAACTGTTTTCACTGTGTCTCAAAGCTTTTGGACCATTGTGTTTTCATTTTCATTTGTCTCCATGTGTTTTTTTATTTCTTCTCTAATTTCTTCATTGACCCATTGGTTGTTCAGCAGCATGTTGTTTAGCCTCCATTTTTCTAGCTTTTCTCTTGTGATCAAATCTTGTTTCATACCACTGTGGTCAGGAAAAAATGCATAATATGCTTTCAATCTCCTTAAACTTATTGAGACTTGTTTTATGGCCTAACATGATCAATTCAGGAGATTGTTCCATGTGCACTTGAAAAGAATGTGTATTTTGTGGTTTTTGGATGGAATGTTCTGTATATATCTGTAATGTCCATTTGGTGTAATGTGTCATTAGACTGTTTCCTTATTGATATTCTGCCTGAGTGATCTACCCATTGATGTAAGTAGGGTGTTAAAGTTCCCTATTATTATTGTATCACCACCAATTTCTCCCTTTATGCCCATTAATATTTGCCTTACGTATTTAGGTGCTCCAATGTTGGGTGCATAGATATTTATAATTATTATATCCTCTGGTTGGATTGATCCCTGACACCACAATTTTTTTTAACATGATGTAATTCAGAATATTTAATAATTGGAGAATTTCTCATAAAAGTTCGGATGCATAGTTTTTCTTGAAACATAAGCCTAAATAGCAAGGAAAAAAAGCAATAACAAAACATACCCAAAAATGGCAGTGCCTAAGCAGTGGGCATCCATTTCAGTGGCATATGTCCTATCATATTTGTGGATGTCCACCCTGGACCTTTCTGCCTCACTATATTGCTTGCCTGCCCTCAGAAAGCATTTTACCTATAGGACTCAACCAAAGAGAATATAAACCCTAGCAAAAGAGTGAAATTGGGCTTAGAACATGTCATTTTTTCCTGGTATAAAGGTAGGTCACTGATTTAAGAGTGTCCCTTCCCCATTAGGAGAAACAGATCTACTTTTGCCAATTCTGACTCTTTCAGACTGGAATATACTGAGAAGTTCTGAACTCCCAAGAAACAAAGCTTCAGTCTTCAAAGTTTCTTGTTGACTCTCAAGGTAGGCATGCTCTTTACAGGAGCTCTTCCTACCTGCCTGCCTATTTATGACCTTTAATGTGAAGCTCATAGCTAACCCCATAGATAAGGCAACTCTGTCAGGCTTGTCCTCATGCTTGGGATGATCTCAACTTGCACCACAAGAAGACAAACCAAGATGCCCTGGTGCCCCAGTGCCCTTAAGTCAAAGGTGTGAAATATTAGGAGATTATCAAATTTGAACTGTGAGGAAGAGAGAAAACTCAAACCCCTTAAGACTAACAACATGGAAAAAGATATAGAGAGAATTCAGTGTAAAATTCAGAATAGAAGAGACAATGATGGAGAACTGTGTGTCTTAGTCATCAGTTTGGACTGCTATAATAACAAATTAGTATTGAATGAGCGGCTTAAACATTTATTTCTCACAGTTCTGTAGAGTGGGAAGACCAAGAACAAGATGCAGCAGATCTAGTGCCTGGTGAGAGCCTGTTTCTTGATTTGTAAGATAGCCGTCTCCTGGTTCTATTTTCACATGGCAGAGGGCAGTAAGAGAGCTAGAAAGCTCTCTTATAAGGGCACTAATCTCATTCATGAGGGCTCTACCATCATGACCTAAATACCTCCCAAAGGCCTCACTACCTAATATCATCACATCAGAGGTTAGGATTTCAACATATGACTGGGGCGGGGTGGGGGGAAAGGAAACACAAATATTCAGTCCATAACAATGGGTGATGGAGCTGATCATTGTATCTGGTAATGACAAATGCCCTGATCACAGACAGACATTACGGACAGAGGGCTACAGTAAATGAGATCATTATCTCCAGCTGACCCAGAATAGAGACATTGTTGTCCCAGGACAGGGCCTAAGCACTGAGGAATCAGAGCAGGTAATACCTAAGGTGATGCCAAGTCAGGCTTCAGGGACAGCATGTTCTTCTGAGCCACAAGGCTAAACATTTCTATCTGGCTCCCTATAAAACTTTTACAATTCATAGTGAATAGAAAAAAAAAAGATATTTTGATTGCTTTCAATTCATCCATGGTATGGAGACCCAAAACATTGTTTAAGGCAATGGAAAAAAGAATCCTCTGCTTTTGAATAATTCAATTCTACTTTTATACTCCTCTTTTCACTGATAACCTGGTTTCTGATTTTAAATTTGCTATTTTATAAGTAAATTTTATTGAATTGTGTGATAGCTTTAATATATTTCAGTAATTTTTTAAAAGCTAATCTACAAGAGAAAAATTACAAAACTCATTTGGTCACATACCCAGGAATGAAACAGTCTTACCAAATAGAATTTAAGTATACTACCGCCACCCCACCATCCCCAGCTTTCCCCAACTCACAAGTTACATTTCTATCTATATTTGTTAATAGTAGGTATGAGGTACACACTGTCATGTAATTTTGAGTATAATTAATTCTATCTTTTTATGAGTGAAATATGTAAAACATTTTATGTTATAACAGAAATTTGCCATACTTAGGATGAGTAAAATGTTAATTTATGTTAATCAGTATGCCTGAATCCCTATTCCTCTCTCATCTTAGAAATAAGGATAACGTAAAACTGCTTTTAAGTAGTTGTGGATTCTTTGCCTAATCTCCTCCTCCACCACTTTCCAATCAGATTACTCTCTCCTTCCCTTTTCACACACATACTCTTATCTCATAATTTTAATTTTATTTAGCAATACGTTTAGTACATGCTAGGTATCAGCATGATAATAAAAACTAGGTATATAAAGAAAAATAAAACACTATATATTCCTTAAGAAATTAATAATCTAGTAAAAGAGATATTTAAGTTAAAACGTTTTGTGCATGCACTTATTTATTTTCTCAACAACTAATAAATGAATGTTTTAAACATCTCTCATTGTGCTAGAGATGGGGTAAAAACACCATGGGGAAACACCATAGTACTTATAATCCAGAGTGGGGGATTGATAGACAACAAATATGTAGAAATAATGTGTAATTAAAATTGCATAAAGTTTTCTGAAAGTAAATAAGATGCTCTAAAGACAATATAGTGAAAGACTCACTCAGAGATGGACATCAAAATAGGTCAAGAAGGGACAGAAAAAAATCAAAAGAAAATCAGGAGAGCCAAGGGAAGAGGGACTTTCAATGAAGAGAAGTCAATTCTGGCAAACAGTATTTTACATAACTAAGGGGTGCTTTTTTCACCTGTCTCTCTGGACTGGAGGTTGGGGAGTGTCAAAGAAGACTTCTCAGAGGAGGTTATTTCTGAGTGGAATCTTAATGCATGTAGGAGTCTGCCAAGCTGCAAAGAGAAGATACATAAAAGCATGGAAGTATGAATTGAGCATGACACATTTAGGTAATGAAAGGTCTTTCCATAGAGCTGAGGCGTAAGTTCTGTAGCGAAGAGAGGCAGTATCTGAAATAACAACAATGAATCAGAAGGCTTGAATGCCACGGAGAGGAATTTGAACTTTATTTGGTAGACAATCAAGTAATTTCATTTTATGTGGAAAAATATATAAGCAGATTTGTACTTTTAAAAGGTCACTCTGGGGATGCCTGGATGGCTCAGTCTGTTAAGTGTCTACCTTCAGCTCAGGTCATGATCCCAGGGTTCTGGGATTGAGTCCTGCATCGGGCTCCTTGTTCAGCAGAGAGCCTGCTTCACCCTCTGCCTGCAGCTCCCCCTGCTCCTGCTCTCTCTCTCCCTCTCTCTCTGACAAATAAATAAATAAGTAATCTTAAAAAATAAAAAAAATAAAAGGTCACTCTGATTATGAAGGAGTAATAAGAAGGGTGAGAATTTGGGCAGAGGAAAATAGGAGGACATTGTATTCATAACCTAGCAACAATATGTAGAATGCCAAAAGTCTGAGTATGATCCACTAGAGTAATTCATCTATAAATTTATGAAGTTCAAAGTTATGGTTGTGGCAGTTAAACCAGAAGGAAACAAAAGCACAACAGACTCAATAATGGGATATGTCCAAGGAGTTGATGATAGATAATTCAGAAAAAATTTAAAAAGGTATAGAGCAAAGATGGCTATAGAATTTATGATAGGACTCCATTTAACTAGACCAGAAACTCCTTTTATTTAAAATGAATAAATCAAATGGAGATATCAAAGAAATATTTACATATTCAAAACTGAGGCTCAAGAAAGAAAATAAGCTTGGAGATTTCTTTTTTTTTTTTAAGATTTTATTTATTTATTTATTTATTTATTTGACAGAGAGAGACACAGTGAGAGAGGGAACACAAGCAGGGGAGTGGGAGAGGGAGAAGCAGGCTTCCCGCCGAGCAGGGAGCCCAATGCGGGGCTCCATCCCAGGACCCTGGGATCATGACCTGAGCCGAAGGCAGACGCTTAACCGACTGAGCCACCCAGGCGCCCCAGAGATTACTATTTTTAGAACCATCCATTTAGCAAGTTCAGTTGGAACCCTCAAATAGCATGAAAAAAAGCAATATATTAGCCTCCCTAGGTAATAACTAGAGTCAGAAATACAGAAAGTTAAATGCCAGTTTATGGCTACCACCTACATTTGGAAGCAAGGAAGACAAGACTACTAAGGAATTTATCAAAACAACATACAAGGAAGAAGGAGATCCAGAACACTAATGTGCCACGAAAAATATCTGGGTCATTTCAGAGTTGGTCTGTTGATTTTAGGTTTTCAGGAAACTCCAGATTCTGTTAAATTCCCCTGGAGAGTATTGCTTTTTGGTTTGCTTTTTGCTTTTGTAGGTAGTTTACTTGGCTAAACTCAAACTGCAAACTCTGTCTCTTGGTTAGCATCTCCAATCTTAGTTCAAATCTTTTGTCCTTAGCTAACCTTTTTGGAATATGCCCATTGCATGAATATTTCAGGTGTCATCCAGAGATATGGACAAGTTCACACATAGAACATGAAGCTCCTCCTCTCTGATTCCCCACTTTCTGAGATTCCTTTGTCATTTTTCAGCAGCAGTGACTGCCTTAAATTCTGTCTTCTAATTCTTCAGTTCAATCCCCTCAAACATCTCCAAAATTAGATGATTTCTAGATTCCTCCTCACTTTTATACTGATATTCTGAAGACAGGTTAGTAAAAATGACCTAATTTAAACACCATTCTTAAGAAAATTTCTGATTAATATAAAACATAATGGGGCTATTATCTCCCTTATCCACAAGACTATTTTAATTCATGCTACTCAAGATTGTATTCACACTTAAGTACCCATTGGTTCCTTTTAAGCTTCAGATCAATTAAAATCATAATATTTTTCTTTGCTTTTTGTTCTTCATAAAGCAGTTCCTAAATTAAGACTTGTCAGTTAGAAGAACATCAACATAAGTTTCCTCTACTTTGTATATATACAATTTACTTAGGACCTAGAACAATCTTCACATGAACTTCAATGTTTTTGTTATAGATTTATTTATTCATTTACATTTATTCTTTCAGCAAATATATATTGAAATCTTCTGAGACACTTGAGAACACAGTGGTGAATATCACTGACAAAATTATTCTTCTTATGGAAGTTATATCCTAATGTGGGGGGGCTAAATTATACATAGGTAAACAAGTGATAATATGAGATAATGCATCTACAAAAAATAGCAATTCAAAGGGATACATGCACCCAGATGTGTAGCATTATCTACAATAGACAAATTATGGAAACAGCTCAAGTGTCTATTGACTGAAGAATGGATCAAGAAGATGTGGTGTGTGTACATACATATACACATAAACATATATATATGTGTACACACACACACACACATATATACTGGAATATAACTCAGCAATAAAAAAGAATGAGATCTTGCCATTTGCAACAACATGGGTGGAGTAGAGAGTATAAATGCTAAGTGAAATAAATCAGTCAGAGAAAGACAAATACCATATGATTTCACTCGTACATGGAATTTAAGAAACAAAAGATATGAGCAAAGGGAAAAAAGAGAGGCAAACCAAGGAACAGACTCTTAACTATAGAGAACAAACTTATGGTTACGAGAGAGAGGTGGGTAGGGGGATAGGTTAAATTAGGTGATGGGGATTAAGAAGTACACTTTGTTGTGATGAGCAGAAGTGCTGAATCATGATATTGCACACCTGAAATTAATATTACATTGTATGTTAACTAAGTGGAATTTAAATAAAAACTTCAAAACAAAAACAAAAAAAAAAAAGAAAAAACATTATAACTATGTAAAGTGATAGATGTTAATTAAACTTATTGTGGTAATAATTTTGCTATAATTATTACGTTGTACACCTAAAAAAATAAATAACAGTTAAAATTAAATTTAAAAATTTAAATTTTAATTTTAATTTTAAAAAATAAACAATTATATGGCAAGATAATACAGAATGATTAAGAATGTGTCATTTGTATTTGTATTCTATTGACAAGGATCCTGTTAAAACCAATTGAAATCTAAGTGTTGTGTTTATCATCATTTTTTTTCTGTCACTGAGCCATCTGCAAATAAGTCTCAATCTTTTTCTAATTACTTCTTAGAAATGTTGAAAAAGTTCAAAGATATAAAAAAGCCATATGTCAATTTAGTAAATTCCTTCCCTCTGCCAGAACGCCCTATGACCCCTACTCCTTGGGTATTTTAAATCATGAAGTAATCAACCCATTTAATTTTTGTATAATGGACCATGTTTCCTCATCTGGCCAGAATTACAACATCAGAGAATTTACTCAATAATATTGTCCACTTGTTGGAATATTTTCTCCATTTTTTAACCGAAGAAATTTCCACTGGTTTGAGTTTTATGTCATTTAACTTATCTCATTTATTTTTCCTGTCTCCTCTTAACCCAAGTGACAAAACACACACACACACATGCATACAAGTAAAAGTAGATAAAAAATTCCTAGGAGTGGGGACATGGCAAGTATTCATCCTCTTCTCATCCTCCAAGCTACCAAGTGCTAAAAACATCTCACACATAATAGGTAGGCAATAAATGTTAGTTGAATTATTAAATAAAATTATTAAGTATCAAAAAAATGTGCCAAAATCAAATGGCCAGAGAAGAAGGAATTAATTTTTAAAAATCAGGTAAATGAAAGGATTTTAGCAAACTATTACATCCTATACAGTTGGAGTATTTTCTACATGAATAATGGACACAAGATTATCATTCCTTCAAAGAGAATGTATAACATCAAATTCTTGGTGGGGAGACATCCATTACAGTTCTCAATTATACATTTATTTCATGATGTATATCACAGTTCTTTGAATAGTATCTAATAAGTATATATCTTTACTTGCCTATTAAATGTTACCTATGGGAAAGAAAATCATTCTGTATAGACGAGAAAGATCCCCTCACCAAACCTTTATTCACTCATTGCCAGAGATGGAAGAGGTCAATTTAAAGAACAGACCTTCCTAAGATGCTTCTTGATGTCATACATTTCAAATCAATTTTATCACGTCTTCACAATAAATAATCACTATCTTACATCATCCTCTAATCTTTGGCTGTAGAGATACACAAGTTGAGAAAGAAAACATTTCCATTCTGATTTGAATTCATCTCTTTCCATTAAATGTCATTTGCCAATACAAGTGTAACATGCACACAGTTTACCCTAAAAGAGGACAAGTTCAGTAAGCATAATGAACAAATTTTACAACTACTTAGCTCATTTCCAAGAAATGCACCATAGGTCTGGTTTTGATACAATAAGTAGCATGTAAGACAATGATTCCCTAGAGAAAGAACATGGCACACTTCATTATAAACTTTAATGAATTATAAAAGTAAAAATGTTTGGATTTACACATGTTAGATTGGTTACCTTTTTACCCTTTCTCTGTCAGACTAAATAATCTCTATTCTTATGTCTTTTACTACCATAGTATTTTAATCTTCTTAGTATGCCTCATGTCTAAATTTCTTCAATCTTTAGAATTATGGTGTCAAACTGGGCACAGAGCTTCAGTAACAGGTGTTTGCTAAGTGCTGGCTTTCCTGAGAGGATCATCATACTGTGCTTACATGCTGTTCTCAAGTCCACGAATCCCAAGTTTATACTCACTCTTAAATGAAAGTAATACAAGAATTTCTGCTTCTTCTAGTAGGAAGGAAAATCAATGAAAATATTTCACAATCTCTTTGCTTCCCTAACAGACTGAAATAAAATGTTTGCCTCAACAATATTCATAAGAAGCACTGTTATTTTAGAAAATGCCTGTGCAAACATAAGGACTCCTAGGCCAAGCCCATATGCCTACAGCTTTGGACATTTGCACATTCATTTTAGGGTACTGTATTAAGGACTAATCTTATATTTTTATCTTCATGGCTCAATCCTTATGATGGCTATAGGAGAGGAAGAAAACAACCCCCAATGAATCATTCTGATACATTCTGAGAAGCATATGCTTTATTCACTAAAATAAAAATATTATTTTGGTATATATAAAATACTTGTGGGAAGCACTGAGAGTAAAACCAGTCGTGTCTTAGCCAAAAAATAAGGTTGGAGGATAAGAATCTAAAGATAAGACATGAATAAATAAAATCTATCTTTTTGCCTAGTATCTCTAAGCTGGGTCTAACAAAAAGGTAATGATCCAATTGAGAAAATAAATTATCGTTTTAATAAGTCATGGTCGTTGACTTATGAGTGGTTAAATTTGACCCTCCATGACCCAGTGTAGGCAATCATTTAACACAACCCCTTCCCCTGCTTCATAAGAATCTGACCTTTGGTTAGCTCTCTAGTTTTGTTTCCCTAGGGACCAGATATGTATCACCTCTGTTACCAGCCAATATTGATTAGAGAAGAAATGATCCCTGATTGGTAGACTTCATCTGGATTGGGAGGAACTACAAAGAAATTGTCATCCCTGATGATGAGGACAACCCATGAAGACACATGATTTGGACTGCCTGAGTATACTAGCTCTCATGTCCGTACATGGCTCTCTAACTGCCACCAGAAGCAATGCCTATGGAGATAATACAAGATATTTTGGCTCTTGTGGAAAATGAAACCTCTAAGCAAGGAAGGCTCTGGAACTTAGCCAATGTGAATCTCATCTCCTTGCATGTGAGCTATCACCTGGGAGAAAATAACTCCTGGCTGGCTCCATGAATACTTCCTTTAGAAAAGAAATGTCTAACTCTGCTCTGTTAGCAAGATGTAATTCTTTTCCTATACTATTTTTACTAGGTTGGTGCCAAATATGGTCTATGGGGTGGTCCTATGAGTCTGAATGTTTATTTGAGCAATACTTAAAACACATATATGCAAGTATATAGTCACTGCACAATGAAATATGTCATAGACATAATGTGCTCAGGCATCCAACTTTAAATAAATATGCCATTTTAAAAGATCTAATATATCTCTTTTCTTACATATATTTATATAACCTGTCACCAGCAGCATACCAATACTGAGTACATCGTCTTTAGAGAATTAAAATACAATAATAAAATCAGTCGGTTTGCTTTTTATGATCACCATGTGTCCGGAAACCTAAACAATTTCAATGATAAAATATTGCCCACAGACACAAATTGCTCCCACTTCAATACCTTTGGTACATGCCATGAAAGTGGCATTCAACTTTCAAGGGAATGTATGTAAATCTAATGGGAGTCAGAATCCAAGGCCCTTATGAATTGCCAAGTGATTAGCAACAGAAAGGATAATCACTAGGAGAGTCATTTCCCTCTTATAATTGTACCCTTTTCTTCTTTCATCCCTTTGCATGAAGCAGTTTCCAAGGAGCCTAAAACAAATATCAAAGTTTAGTGACTAGCCCCATCACCATCACTACCAACACCAGTACTTTATAGATGAAGTGAGCCAGAGAAGAGACCAGCCAGTGTGGCTTGGGCAGGTGTCCATGGCACAGTTTAGGAAAAAAGGATATAAACTAGTCTGAGTCTTCAATATATGGTGGCCTATACTGGACATTTAATTTAAAAAAATTACAAGAAAATTGTACAAATGCTAAGTAATCCAAAATTCACTTTAGGTATGCATGGATAGCCAAGGTACAAAGGTAAAGTTCTGAGAACTTTGAGACCTGTATATTATCTGCCTGCCATTAAATGCCTAATCCATGAATTCCCTTCAATTCTAATGTAAACATAACAGGAAAATCAAAACAACATATATATTAGAGAAATGGGGTGAACTCAAAAACTCTCTAAAGTGGAAGGAAAAACATAGATGCTTACAATTTAAAACAAAACCTCTTTATGTTTACCCAGGTCAGTTCGACCACTGTGCCAGCGAGGTATGGATCCCACTTTCCACTATCTTTAACTCCAGGGTGATATCTGTGAAATTCAGTGGGGTTTGGTCTAAAAGATCTCAGGATCCCTCCCAGTCTCTCAAAGTCTATGGCATTTTAACTCATTTGAATTGTTGGCCATAAATAGAACCTTGAAAAAAAAAAGAACTCTTTAGTAAATTCATCCCTATTCTTAGGAAAACAAATCAGAAACCATGCCATAGTTTGGTCATTGTTTTTCTTTCTATCTTTAAAATGCCTTTTGCATTGTAACTGTGTCTTCTCTAAGCTCACTCTTCCTAATCATTGATTTTTTTTAAGAAGTCACTGAAATCTCTTATCCCGCAACTTAATTATGCTTCTGTAAGCAATATAAGCAGATTAGAAATTCCCTTTCCCTCCATTTAATTTAACCAAAAGTTACTTCTTCAATAAAGATCCCCAGTGCTATGGTAAGCAGCTTTATGAATCAGAGAAGAGTTGAGAAGAATCCAAGCACTTCTTGGATACAATCAGCAAGGGGCATTGTCAATAAGTGTCAGGCTAATAGAGTTGCTTTAAATCTTGGATAAAATAGGGTAAAACCACATAATTTCAGATACTACAAATGATTCCCTACTGGAATGAAATTTTTTGTAGACAAGATCAGAGATCAATGACAACCAGCTACTTTAAATACAATTGTATTCCTTTCTCATTAACTGTTCCTATAAATGCCTTCTCAGCAATGAGATAAATTAGTTTCTAGGAAACACTAATTCCACATGTAAGTGTTTATTTAAAGCATAATTCCTTTTATTTATAATTTTTAAAACCTAGAATTTTATATTCCTGAGAGGAAATATTACCTAATCTACTATGCTTAGAAGTAACCAGCTTAAGTGGGGGGGGAAAAAAAAACCAAAATTTTTTGAAACAAGATTATATATTAGTATACAGTCATCAAGAAAAAATTCCATTTTAACATTCAAGAAAAATATATAATTATCACACATTAGCATCAGGACTGAATTATATATTATAGTTATCTGCATATGGTAAGACATTTGTATTAATGTAAGCTTGATGGGAAGGGGAAGGAGGAATGGGAATTTTGTCTGAAAAATATTAAAAATCAGTGAAGAAAGGGCCGCCTGGGTGGCTCGTTGGTTAAGCGACTGCCTTCGGCTCAGGTCATGATCCTGGAGTCCCAGGATCGAGTCCCACATTGGGCTCGCTGTTCAGCAGGGGGTCTGCTTCTCCCTCTGGCCCTCCTCCCTCTAATGCTATCATTCTCTTTCTCTCTCAATAAATAAATAAAAATCTTTAAAAAAATTTTAAAAAATCAATGAAGAAAATATAATTCGTATTTAAAAAAAAGAAACTTCAAGATGAAATAAATATGTAAAATAGAGAAACATAGCTCAAAGTATGAACTCTAAGCCCTGCCTTTACCTGAATGTTTGGTATCCAGCATATTCTAATAGGCTCCATAATTGGGAGTGATGAAGAATGCTTTGCATTATGAACAAGGTAGTTATTTTGAGTTTATTATCCATTTCTGCTGCCCTAATATGAATGTATCTAGTAAAGCAGAAAGGGTATAGGCTTTGGAGCAAGGTAGAAATGAGTTTAAGTCAAGTCTCCAGCATTTACTACGCATGAGAACATGGGCAATCTCTTAGCTTCTTTGAGCTTTTGTCTTCTCAGTTTTAGACGTAATCTCATCCAGAAAGTGTCAAGGCAAGATTAAGTATGATAGTATATGATAATATATCTACGAAGGGGCCAGTATTAAATGCTAGGGCAGCCACAACTGCATAGAAATCAACTAGAATAGAAATCTATTGTCTCACAGTTCTGGAGGCCCAAAGTCCAAAATTAAGGTATTGGCAGGGCTGCACCTGTCATCCCTATCCCCATCAGAGGCTCTTGGCCTTCCAGCTGCTTTCTGGTGGCTTTAGGTGTTCCTTGGCTTGTGGCTGCATCACTCCAATTTCTGCCTCCTTGAAAACATGGCCTTCTACTCTGTATCTCCTCTTCTTGTCTTTTCTGAGGACATTTGTGATTGGATTTAGGGCCCAACTGAATAACCCAGGATGATCTCATCTTGATTACATCTACAATGGCCTTATTTCAAAATAAGGTCTCATTCACAAGTTCTGGAACATGGCCATATATTTCGGTGGGCCACCCTTTAAATGCTCCATAAATGTCCGATTTTTTCCTAAAATATATATATAACGCATAGACTTACAGAATGCTTAAGCAAGAAAGGAAGGGATGAACAGGACACTGGTATTAAAATTAGTCTTCATGTAATGAAGATCACCATTTTTCTAAGATTAAAATATTTATACAATTTGTCAAATTTTCTTACATCCACCCATCCAGCTCACTATTCTCCAGAATAGTACTAGAGAGGAGCCATGCCCTCCTATTTACCATTACATCTCAAAGCACTAACCCAATGCCTGGCAGTTTGTGGGAGTTCAATAAATATTAATTAAATACATAAATAAATGAAAAGAAATCAATGCATAAGTCTCACCACACGTTAGCACTGTAAGAAAATACCCAGAGGAATTCATTCTATGGTTTTACTTAGAACTAGTATGTGGCTGATCAATGATTCAGGGAGCCTGATCACTGACAAAGCCTATGGTTTTGATTAAATGAATAAAGCAAAAGAATTCTTGCAAAATAGTGTTGGTGTTCAAAATATGTCATGAGCCATTAGATGCAGGATTATTGCAAAGAGGAGACTATGTGGTAGGATTTGGAGAGCATCCTACCAAAATATATCTTCTGCCTTCCAGAAGTTTCATTGGAATTTAGTCCTTTAGATTAAGAAGACATTGCATCTTTTAAAAATTCTCCATTAAAGTGCAAATACTCCTTGGGAGTATTTTAAGTTGTTTATTAGGGTATACAAATATATGAACACATACTATGTGTAGCATTGTGCCAGATATTGTGAAGTCTATGGTGATAACAGGACATCGACTTGTACTCTGGAAGTCTGTGGTCCAGTGGAAGAGACAAGATCTGTACACCTAATTCTAATTCAAGGTATAAAGCATTACAATCTCAACTAAAATATCAATTGCTATAGGAACACAGGGTAGGAAGCTATTAATTCTGACTGGAAAAAAAAAAAAACAAGAAAGGGGTAGAATTTGAACTGGATTTCAAAAAATGGGTTGGGTATTGACAAGGAAAAATGGAAGAAAGGCCATTAAGAGGCTGAGAAAAGTAGGAAGAAGAGAATGTTGCAATTGCTGAGAAAAAAAAGGGGAAAGGGAGAAATTGAACAGAGGAGAGGGGCAAGAAGGACAGTGCCCACAGTTTCCTAGGCACCCTCTCTCAAGTATTTACCACGCTTTCAGCATTGCCTATAACTTCAGAGAAATTCCAGAGGGTCAAATGAGCATAGTGATGCTGGATTTGGGGGTGGAGGTCCCTGAGGGAGAGTCAGAGATAGAATGTTTGAAAGAGAGTGTTTTGGGAAGATCAAGTCAAAGCTGAATATTGTGGCTGGGAAGGGACTCCTCTAAACTCATTTCAATTGGTTCCTAGATTTCTAAATTGATCTTAGAAGCCACCCAGGGTATAGGGCCTGGCAGGTGCACTCTCTACTGAGTGGCTTCTCCTCGTCCAGACAGTTTAGAACATCACCTAGCCTTTTCTCTCTATTCTCATGGCTGTCTAGTCTCTTGAAAGATGCTCTTCCAAGCCATTCTCCAGATCCAGCAATGCCCCCACCCCACCACTTTTTCTTTCTTTCTCATTTCTTGTTCTTCTTCATGCTATTGCTCAACACCTTTCTTCTTTATTTTCCTTGACACTCTTGTTCTGAGCTGATTTATCTGCAGTCTGTCCTAGAGGTAGGAAGACAGTGCTATTAAAAGTCCTTAAAGGGGTGCCTGGGTGGCTCAGATGGTTAAGTGTCTGCCTTTGGCTCAGGTCATGATCCCAGCGTCCTGAGATGGAGCCCCTCATCAAGCCCCGCATTGAGCCCTGCATCGGGCTCCTGGCTCAGCAGGGAGCCTGCTTCTGCCTCTTCCCCTGTTCATGCTCTCTCTCTCTGTATCTCTCTGTCTCAAATGAATAAATAAAATCTAAAAAAAAAAAAAAGGCCAAGTTAGTCATGCCCAAATATTTACATGTGTAAAACGGTGTATTTAACTGACTTGGGGAGAAAAAAATTATGTTTGCTTAACTGAGGAAATTGCTTCTTCAGTGCAATGCATTTCCATGGCCTAATAAAGGATTAACAGCACACCTACCGTGGAAGTACCTTTTAAAAGCTTCAACCTATGCCAGTAAACTCTAAATTGCTGTTTTCAAGTGTCTACTTCCTGCTGAGCTGCTTTTGTTCTTTTCATGAAGCTTCCCTGATCTATGATGACTGCTGCGTGCTTCTAATTTTCCTGAGCATACAGTCATTTCTAAAGATGACTTCATACATCTTATATAGGGCTTTTAAAACCATTTGTGAAGGAAAAGTGAGTATTTAACAGTAAAATGCATTTCTGAGGGTCTCAGATAATGGGAATGATCTCTTAATTAGACATTTCCTTTGCTATTAGGGATAAGATTTTTTTTAAGCCTGTCTTTTCTCATTGTTGCTGTTGAAGATCAAAGATAGAAGTCAGTGATTTCCTGAAGATTCAAGTTACCCCTGCTTAAATAGGAGATTATTTAGAGCTAGGCACATCTTGAGTCATGGTCATTTGGGACATTTTTTGAGCAACATGAGGACATTGGTGTGACAATGAGTTTACTTTTTACTTTTTCAGTTCATAAAAACTCGAAATTATATGTGAAGAATGTCATCTTCCTACCCTAATGAAAACCTTATTTTTTCTTTTACTTTGGAAGAGTTCTAGGGAATCAGAAAAGCTCCTTCAGCTTCACTTTTGAAGTCTCTTTTCCCTAACAATTTGCTTTCATTAATAACATCAGAATACTTTTTACCCCTACTTTTGTTCAACAATAAAAGAATTAAGAATAGCTCTTTTTTTTTGAAGTATAATTGATATACATGTTACATTAGTCTCAGGTATACAACATAGTAACTAACTCTATAAGTTATGTTATGCTTACCGCAAGGGTAGCTACAATACCATTGACTATATTCTCTATGCTGTGCCTTTTATCTCTGTGACTTATTCCATAACTGAAAGCTTGAACTTCCCCCTCCCCCTTCACCCATTTTGCCCACCCCCCCACCCCCATCCCTCTGGCAACCATCAGTTTGTTCTCTGTATTTATGGACGAACAGCTTTTATACTTTTATACACAAAGGTGTAGTAGTTACTAGAAGTGCCCCTGCCATTATAGTTTATAATTTATATTGTAATGTTCTTTGTTAAAGGAGGATGGAAAGGTTAAGCTTTTCCTGGGAAGGAGAGTTGAAACAACAATGCCTGCTTACACACAGTTTGTGAAAGATGATATATAAAAGATGATTTTTCTTTTCTTTATATCTCAGTCAAAATTTGATTCTTAAAAATGAAATCCCAAAATGATTAGCAAATGGAAACTTCCTTTCCAGCTGTAAGACTTGAGTTAAGCTTATCTAAATTAATGCTCTTCTAAGGTAATTTAAAAAGAAGCAGCCACCTCACTGATCTTTTATGATCTGTATCACTGCACAAATCCAGACCTGCTCCACCAATGGATGAATGAACTTTGCCTGATCTATAGCCACGGCTAGAATCAGCCAAAGGTAATTAACAAATCTAGACAACACAGCCATTTTTGGCCCTGTGTGAGATAAAAATTGAGGCTTCTGAATTTTTATTTCTCTTAAATTAAAAAAGTAAAGATGAAAACACTGCAAGATAATAACAAAGGCAATGAAGCAGTCAGGTAACGGTCTGGGCCAAATTTGGGGTAAACATTTATTCATCGCTACTCTCCCAGAAAATGTGCCTGGTGCCTAAACTCCCTGAGCCATGTGGGTCTGGCCATGTGAGCAAGCCTCTTCAGTCATAAGGTCAGTACTTAACCTGATTACACCTTTAGGCTAATTTCTTTTTAATGCGGTTATAGAACAGGCTTTTGGAAAAATGAGGCCATTTGTTGGCCACTGAGTACAGAAGATGTGCATTGGCAGAGTTAGAAAGAGACAACACACGGGTGTTCCAAGACTGGTTTTGCCACATACCAAGTCTGTGACCTTGGGAAAGACAATTTAAAAAGTCACATGCTGGAGTTAATTCGTGGTATTCTATGCATTGCTAAAGATCCCAACTACTGAATGTACCCAAGTTATATAACTATTAAGTATACCCTAAATAATAATGTTCAGAGTCATTGTTAGCATTAAACAGGGAAGATTAGATGAGCAGATGACTGGTAAAATATACAGGAGCATACATGGTTTGGTATGATCCTCATACTGACCATTAACAATAAACATTTCACAGGAAGAACCATTTTATCCACCTTAGTAATGTAAATAGTATAGTCCTAAAAAGTAAATACACATTTTAGGACCCTACTATTAGAGATTTCTTAAAGCAAATCATTTTTTTTTACAACATCACAAATGCCTTCCTACTACCCAAGCTATTATATTAAAATGGATATGTGTGGAATAGAAGTACACATGCCAAGCCCTTGCTGTGTGACTTTGTAGTACCTCCGACTAGATTAGGAAGACTATACTTCCCAAACCAACGAATTTGGGCTTGGCCATGTTTTCTGCTTTGGAAATAACACACTGTACCACTTAACACTCCCTCCACCTGTACGTGAGATTACTTTTTTCTCCATGCCCTTACCAAACCTTGACTTACCACATTCATTAATTTTAACAAATCTGGTAAGTAGAAAATCATGTTACTTTAACTTGCTTTGATTTTCATATACATATTGAACATTTGTATTTATGCCTCCATAAATACATTTTTCGTATCATTTCCCCTACATTTTATTGGATGCAACCTTTTTGTTTATGTCTACATTATATTTTAGAATTAAATTTTAGGGGTGCCTGGGTGGCTCAGTCAGTTAAGCATCTACCTCAGGCTCAGGTCATGATCTCAGGGTCCTGGGATTGAGCCCCGCTCCCTGCTTAGCAGGGAGTCTGCTTCTCCCTCTCTCCATCACTCATGCTCTCTGTCTCTCTCCCTAGAATAAATAAATAAAATCTAAAATTAAATTTTAAGTACTCTTTACTACAACAACTCAACTGTTGTTCAATTTATCCCATTAAAAATATATTCTCAAGAATGTAAAGATATATGCACAAGTTGTTCACAATAGTATAATTTAAAATAATTCAAAAAAAGTCTTTGGGGAGGAGTAGGGGAGGAAGTCCTAAATTTTCTTGGTTTTTTTTTTATTACAATGATAAATATCTTTCACAAGTTTTTTAACTTTAAAATTTAGATTGGCAAAAGAATAAAACTGAAACAACACAACCAGAAAAAGAACACTACTAACAATTCCATTGTTGAATAGCCTTTCTATTATACCCATATGTATATCAGTATGTATTTTTATACTGTATCATTTTGCAACCTACATGTTTCATTTAACAATACATGATGATAATTTTTCTGATGTTAATAAATACTCCTCTACAACATCATTTTTAATGTCTATAAACTTTTCCCTTTTACTTTAATGCATTTAACTAATCCTTTCTTTGAGGCATTTTATTTTTTCTACTTTTTCACTATAATAAATAATGCTTCATTATATATTTACATTGTCATAGCTTTATGTATTTTTTAATTCTTATTTTTACTAACCCTTGCTTTCAAATGTATTATTGTCAATAAAAGAATCATCAAAACTTCAACCACAACAATATCAGTTGTTTCCCTGGTATTTTGGGCACAAAACAGGATGATTTTGGATGCTCTACTTACTACAGGAAAATTTTAAGGGCAAAAAAAGAAATTATTGCAAACTTCCAAGGAATACCATCCAAATTGTCCTAAAAAGAGCCTTCCCAAATCAGGCAGGCAATATTATTAACAAATAAATTTCAAAAAACCTGTTTGAGCTAATATATTGGTTGTGGCCAAATCTATAACCTACTAAAATTCTACCTTTATGACTTCATGTATATTACATATAATAGGTTAAACCATAGGAAATTGCCATTATTTGATGATTATAGACCTATGAAATGAAAATATATTACTGGCTTTTGTATGTAATATAATAATCTATTTCTTTTTCTGAGAATAAAAGTCAATTATTAAATATGTATAGTGATGGCTAGTTATCCCTGCTTTTATGATATATTTTGGATATGATTTATAGGTTTATATGTTACTAAAACATAGATAAAAATATGATTTTGAACTCTAACACTGTTTATGAGAAAGTATGTTCCACAGCATTATTGATTTCTAAGAACACATTCCAGCAAAATGGTCATTTCTAGAAGTTAAAGAAAAGGAAATGATCAAAATGAGCCATTTTTCTCATTGAGTAAAAGTGTACAAGATTTGGGGCACCTGGGTGGCTCAGGCAGTTAAGCATCTGCCTTCAGCTCCGGTCATAATCCCAGGGTCCTAGGATGGAGTCCCGCATCAGGCTCCCTGCTCAGCGGGAAGCCTGCTTCTCCATCTCCCTCTGCACCATGCCCCCTTGCTTGTGCTCTCTCGCTTTCTGTCAAAAAAATAAATAAAATCTTTTTTAAAAAAAGTGTACAAGATTTAAGAATTATAGGACAAAGAATATTTGGAATCCTTTGTCCAATGTAGCTGAGTAGAAACTTTATAAATAATCACTGATATGACACTATATTTCATCTATGAGCTTTTTTCATCATAGAGGAAAAACTAATTAATAGAATTAGTTTTATCTAATTCTATTATTTTATAATAGATTCTATAAATATCTAAAATATTTATCTTAACTTAGTATTCTGTGTTTCTTTCACCAGAACTCAGAAATAGCAAAACAAGCTTTACCTTTTGGCCTCATATTTAACTACTGTCTTCAGAGCATTCTTTTATAAATATAAATGATTATATATGTATATGTAAATACATATATAATATAAATAAATATATATATATTTACTTGCACCCTACAGTTACCAAAATAGAGACAGCTCCTTGGATTCTAATTGAAAGAGAGAATAAAAGTAATGTATGCTGGAAAGAGGATCACAAAGTAATAACCTTGGATTCTCAAAGCAGCACCATCCTAGAGTGGTAAGAGTGTTTGATTTCACCATCAGAGTTCACTGGGGCAAACATGACCAACTCCTGTAGAGATGAAGTGGAAACACAGCCCCTAGTATATATCCATGTTATTTCTGAGACCAAAGCCTCAGTAACACTTCTTGCTGAAATCAGAGTATTCCACATTTAACAGAGTAACCAACTCAAGTGATCCAAGTATCTTCTGTTATACTTCTTGGTGGCCTGGCTTCCATTACAAGGTCCCTCCCAATTTTCCCAGGCCAAAGTAGATCCTCAAGTTGGCAGAGATGGCACATCTTGTCAGTGTTCTCCTTAGTGAGGGGGTGTCTACTTCAAACTTAGTGTGGACTCCAATTATTATAACACAATTCCATAATATATGGGATTGAGAATTTAAGATCAGAGTACAAACTGAAAATCTTGTATCATCCATATGGAGAGGTGCTTACACTATGGGAGGCATATGTGAGCCAAATCCAAAAGGAAAAACAAACGATAAAGTCTTCCATCTCACACTGGGGTACAGGCTCTTTGAAATTTAGTGATAGTGAATCCAGAAAGGTCCATAAAAATTAAATTGTAATTTTGACTTTCTAGTTTCTGCCATGTATATGTACTTGAATTTTAGAGTTAAATTTCTATATTAAGCAAGTCCCATGTCCTCATGCAGACACATCCCTGGGTCACAATTTAGCTGCCAGGTTTGCAAGGCTAGACTGGGGTCTAATGTTTGCTGTTTCACAGATTATGAGCCATACGGTGTCTTCAGCCTCTAGTCCTCCATACAAGATTCAACCCTGACTGAGAATCCCGCTCCTCTCATGATAGATCATTCTCAGGAGCATTTCTCTTCAAGATGGACTGGTAAAAGCCACTCCAGTCCACAAGACTAGCTTTAACAAATTTGAATTTCAAAGAAGTCCCAGACCCTTTCTTCATTTAAATTTGTGCGTAGAAATAGAAGTGATACAATTCCTATACTTAAAACCATATAGGATCATCTAAGCTCCACATAAAGAAGAATATGACTCTACCTAGATATGGAGTCTTCATTTGGGTCATCCTACTCTACGTATAAAGAGCACCTGCGGGCGCCTGGGTGGCTCAGTTGGTTAAGCAACTTGAGGCTCAGGTCATGATCCTGGAGTCCCGGGATCGAGTCCCGCATCGGGCTCCCTGCTCAGCGAGGAGCCTGCTTCTCCCTCTGACCCTCCCCCCTCTCATGTACTCTCTCTCATTCTCGCTCTCTCAAATAAATAAATAAATCTTTAAAAAAAAAAAAAGAGCACCTGCTACATATAAATATCATTCCATTCATTTTCTTACTCAAGGTGCTGTCATGAAAAGGTGTGACAATCTGAACAGGAGCATATCTGATGTCTAGAAGAGGGAATTGTATTAGCATTAATCTCCATTATTTCTTCTTTGACAACTTCCTTTCCTAATACAAATCTGTGCAAGAAATGATTAGAATCACTCCTAAACATCCTCTTGCCCCACCCTACACCCAAACACACACACACACACACACACACACAAAGCAACAAAATTTCCCCAAAGTTACTCTCTTTAATTTAAAAATAACCTACATTAAACTGTTTCCACTACTTTGGGGGCTCATCTTAAGTGGTAATAATCTCAAACTAATGTTAGAGAAATGAGAAAATGTTCGTTAGTAGAAGCAGTTAGAGTGCCTTCTAACAATTGACATGATTTTGTTCTTTGTTTTAATAATTGAGACTTAATAATTCAACCATCACTGGATTGTCCATGATAATGACAATCTGAAAACCAATTCCCACATGTACTACATTACTTTCCCAGTCTTATGGAATTCTTTAAAGAAAATAAAAAAGGTACATGGAACTTTGTGCTACAATTATATATTCAGTTATTTAGGACTTCGGCTGTTCACAAAGTATCAGAAATAGAAATTTTTTTTTAAATGCATCTTTTTACACTATTTACTCATCAGTAGGTTATTCCTTAACAGAGTCCATGGTCATAACCCAAATAACCTCCAGAAAAGCAAGGAGTTGGAAGGTCATATCACTGCGAAACCAAAACTGTTCAATATATCAGTTTCATATTAAAAAATCTCAAAGAACTGCACCTGGGTGGCTCAGTTGGTTAAGCGACTGCCTTCGGCTCAGGTCATGATCCTGGAGTCCCGGGATCGAGTCCCGCATCGGGCTCCCTGCTCAGCAGGGAGCCTGCTTCTCCCTCTCCCTCTGCTGCTCCCCCCTGCTGTGCTCTCTCACTCTCTTTCTCTGACAAATAAATAAAATTTTAAAAAAAATCTCAAAGAATATTCAAAAGAATTAATAAAAACACAAAGTAGTAGAATTTTGGAGCTACAATGAACCTTACATTTTTGTAAAAGCACTTAGTAAACTGTAAAGTACCATGCAAATCTATAAAATGTGTATTGTCCTCATCTATGTAAAGCCCCTCATTTTACAAGTAACAGAATAGAGAGATTGAGAGATTTAAAAGATTCTTCAAAAGCCTTTGCAATGCTTTTCAAAAATCATTAAGACTATCAACACCACCCCCAGGCAAATTCCCATTAACTTTAATCCACAATTACTGATCAAGCATCAGCAGTTTTTCTAGCCATTCTCTTTTAACTCAACAGCTGCATATATCACTAAACTAACCCAAAGAACCTAAGAATGTGCATGTAATAGGCATTTTCCAAATTCCCCACAAATGCATATTTTCTCAAAAAAGAAATGAAAGACAATACTTACAGCATACTCTATTTTTCTTAATCTGACTCACCAAATTCTCTTAAGTCCTAATATATTATTTTCTTTTGTAACTGATAGCATTTAGCTATTTAAACATATAGATCCAACATTAACCTCTCACCCTGCAAGCTATTAAGAAAAGCTGGTCAGACAGATGTTGGCAGGGATGCGGAGAAAGGGGAACCCTCCTACACTGTTGGTGGGAATGCAAGCTGGTGCAGCCACTCTGGAAAACAGTATGGAGATTCCTCAAAAAGTTGAAAATAGAGCTACCATATGAGCCAGCCATTGCACTACTGAGTATTTGCCCCAAAGATACAAATGTAGTGATCCGAAGGGGTATGTGCACCCCGATGTTTATAGCAGCAGTGTCCACAATAGCCAAACTATGGAAAGAGCCAAGATGTCCATCGACAGATGAATGGATAAAGAAGATGTGTATATATATAGATATATATATATATATATCTATATATATATATATATAGATATATATATATACTCACACACACACACATACATATACAATGGAATATTATGCAGCCATCAAAAAGAATGAAAGCTTGCCATTTGCAATGACGTGGATGGAACTGGAGGGTATTATGCTGAGTGAAATAAGTCAATCAGAGAAAGACATGTATCATATGACCTCACTAATATGAGGAATTCTTAATCTCAGGAAACAAACTGAGGGTTGCTGGAGTGGTGGAGGGTAGGAGGGATGGGGTGGCTGGGTGATAGACATTGGGGATGGTATGTGCTATTGTGAGTGCTGTGAATTGTGTAAGACTGTTGAATCACAGACCTGTACCTCTGAAACAAATAATACATTATATGTTAAAAAAAAAAAAAAAGAAGAAGAAGAAGAAGATAGCAAGAGGGGAAGAATGAAGGGGGGGAAATCGGAGGGGGCATGAACCATGAGAGACGATGGACTCTGAAAAACAAACTGAGGGTTCTAGAGGGGAGGGGGTGGGGGGATGGGTTAGCCTGGTGATGGGTATTAAAGAGGGCACGTTCTGCATGGAGCACTGTGTGTTATGCACAAACAATGAATCATGGAACACTACATCAAAAACTAATGATGTAATGTATGGTCATTAACATAACATAATAAAAATAAATAAATGAAATCCAAAAAAAAGAAAAGCTTGTCAGAGACAAAAAAGATGCAGCAAATTTTACCTTAAAAGCTTAACAAAAGATAAGTTTAAGAAGTAAATGAAATTGTTGCCCTATTCCCTGGAGCAATAGCTTTCAAATGAATTTTATTCATACATTTCTTTCTTTAAAAGGAGGCTTTCCATAAAGCCAAGGAACATGAACAAGGAGCTTCTCTGAAATATGAGTGGGAAGTCCAGACAAAGTCCTTACCAATTGGGGTCCCTGACATGGGTTCCACTGAGTACAGTTTGAAAATCACCCTGGAGGTTAAAACCCAAACTCTCTAAACTGGCATTTTTGGTCCAGTCTAATCTAACTTCAACCCTTATCTTCAACCCTGAGATTTAATAAACAAAGAGTGCTCCGCAATTAGGATATGACAGCAAGGTTTTTCATTCTCTCAGCAGGCAAATTAGCATATCAGAAACATCCAAATGCAACTCGGTGGTAACAAGAAATAGTAGAAAGAAAATAACAGAAGACTTTGTTTCTAGTTTATTCTACGTAACTTAGAGTGAGTCTCTGAATTTCTGGACCTCAGGTGACCCATTTATCAAACATAAGGATAGTATCATACCTTTATCAGGATGCTGGACAAAATCATTTCTTTGTGTTTCTTAACACGCTAAGATATATGATTCCATTTAACAGATATGTTTTGAATGATTGTTTCATGCTAAGGCATATAAGACATAATGATAAGTAAGACAGACAAAATTCTTACATTCAAATAGAGCAAAGCCTAATGAAAGAGACATAGTAACAATTGATACTTGGTAATTCATTTGGGTTAGGATTGCACATGCTAGTGACAATCTGAAGTTAGACTGCTACATGGACTAGGCCATTTTCCCTATATTTTGTACTTACTTGGGAAAACCTAAATTTCAATATAGAATGTTGATCTTGGTGCCATTCTAGTCTCTGACCCAGAGAACAATGTCTGCCCCAGAAGAACCAAGATCTATGGTCTTAGATATTTAAGTGTCACAAAGCCATCCTCACTGTGGGAATGGATCGATTTAGGCCACTGGAGTTGACTGTCCTCTGAGGGAATAAGGATGCTAAGCAGCCAAAGCAATATATAATCCATAGGCAGCTAATAAAGAAAACCTGTCTGGAAGAAGTGATATCTAAACTGAAACCTAAAATATGAGGAGGTAGCCAAAGTGGGGCTGGGGAAGGAGCAGTTGGGCAAGGAGAAGAGCCCCCAGACCAGGCATGAGAAATAGCTTCAGCAAAGACCCAGAAGTGAGAGAAGAGGAAGCATGTGGTAGGTGATGAGGTTACAGAAGAAAGCAGAGGCCAGACTATTCAGACCTCTGTATACCTTGTTAAAGATACTGGAGACGTGGTGGTGAGACTGGAAATGTTTTAAGCAGGGAAGATTTGATTTACATTTTTTAAATATAGTTCTGTATTTAGTGTAGAGAGTAGCAGTGAATAAACTTTTAAAAATAATAATAACTACTATTTATATTAGTTTACTATGTAAACTAGTATATTAGTTTACTATGTAAATTAGTTTACTATGTAAAGTCACACATATTAACTCACTCATCCTCATCAACTCTATGAAATAGTTGCTATTTTTATACCCTTTTATAGGTGAGAAAACTTAGTGACCTGCCCAAGCCCCATACCAGTAAGTGGCCAAGTCTGAATTTGAACAATTTGGGAGTGAGGGAGTAGAAAAGTAGAAAATAATCAGTATTAGTCACGCTGAGTTTGAGCGATTTATGGGACATCCCAGAAGGCATGTGAATGTGTTAGTTTGAAGCTCTGGAGGGAGATTTGCAAGATTTGGAAGTAATTAAAACCATGGTAATGGACAATACAGTACCAGGAAAAAGAACCAAGAATAGCCCATTTTAGTTAAATAAAAAGTTAACAGTAAGTATTTTGTAGAGGTTAATATAGTAACAACATTAAGCAAATAAACCTTGAGCCCATGCATAAGCAGAAAATAAAAGCAAGGACTGTGAAATAAAAGTTCAACCCAGAATGGCTTGGGCATAAGACCTGGAGCAGTATGCCTATATGTCCATGGAATCAGATCTAATGTCCATCCTCTATGCAATAATTGGAGAGGACATAGAGGACTAAAAGTCATCACCAAGCTAATAGGAGAAATTGCAAGTTTATATCAAGTCCCAATACATCAGCAGTACTGCACATAAATGATAGCTTAAGCTCATTATGTACTATTTTTATTTACTTACAACTAATGCATTTGGTCACTCCCAACTAATTGTTTTCCTACCTCCCTAAAGTTCTAATTAAAGAAATTCTGGTATTTTGATAGGGAGACCATAGCAGACAAGATTCTTACCCCCAGAGTAGAGAAATACAAATTAGCTGCACCCTTTACTTAATATTACTTATTACTTCCATAATGACCATTTTTATTTGTGTATTCTATATACTAATTAGCACCGTCCTGTGCACTGAATAAGTTTTCCATAATTGCTTAGTTACAGCAGAAGAACAGCTAGTAACTGCTCCTGTGGATTTAGCCAGTCAGAATGCTAAGCACTTTACAGTCTCAATTTGCAAAGATTTGGAACACTGTCAGCACAAAAATGATAAAAAGGTAGTAAGCAAAGAGTCAAACTAATCAGCATATATCTGCCTTCCTTTTTCATATTTTTTTGTATCTGTGAAGTTGACTAGAGTTCTCTCCCCACCTCCACACAAACACACAGAAAATGTCATTGTAAACCAAGGTTAGATAAGGAATCGAAAAGATTTTATATGAAGAGAACATAAAAGGAAAGAAAACCTGGATTTGCTATCTCTTCCACAACTCCTGCTGCACTTTGTCTCCTTGGGGCCTCAGCTACCAAAAGAATTGATCCCTGACATTTTTTAACACAGGCACTCCATGTCTGACACATGTCTATAGAAGGTGATGGTTTCTACCGCCCACACATCAGAAGAGCAGGGGAAGGCAAATAGCATTCACTGGGTTTGTCCTCTGTATCCTTTCACTTACAGTATCTCAGGTGATCTTCCAATTAGTCCATTAATCGACACATCTTTACAGAGGGTCATATGTCAGAGACTCGCTCTACACTAGGGATGCTGGGGTGAATAGGAAAACACGCCCCTTTTGATAATGATCTTAATCTTTTTCCCAGCTCTTAAGTTTGGGGTTGAGAATGAGTCAAATGTTTGACTCTTAAACCTCTCACCTTCAAGTAGAACCAACCACCTTTCCTCCTGGGCATTTCTACTCATTCTGGATTACACAGTCACAAAATATCTGTCTCTAAATAGGGGTTAAGAATCAAAGACAGAAATAGTAATAATAGCATAGTTCTTGTTTATGCTTTAAGGATCTTGTTGTGAGAAAGTAGAATAATTAAAATGGGCCTTTTGTTGGTTGCCCTGGTACAAAGAGCAATGAATGGATAAGGAGTTTTCCAAGATAGCTGCAGAGTTAAAACAAAAGGCACGCCTCTTCTAAGCCCAGTAGTGGGCCTGGCACTGCCCAACCATGAAGAGAGATCCATGACTTATTTCTCTAAGTCTGCTGCACATTCATAAGCCCAAAAGAGTATCTAATGTTAACTTAGAAAATGACAAAATTCTCCTTCCATTCCTCTGTTTCTCTTTTGTTCACAGAGTAGCCATGTAAGGAGTTGCCACAAAGTGTTGTGCCAAATCACTTCACCCCTTGATCAAAATTACTATAATATGACACGATCATAGTCCAAGTGACTGAAACCAGAAGATTGCCAAATATAATTTGCTGAATCACTGCTTCAGAAAAATCAAGGTGCTTCTTTTAGAGAACAAATCACTAGTGATCTTTCAATTTGACTGAAAAGTATATGAGGCTTACCCCAGTGAAGCATTGTGAAACTCCACAGAGGATGAGCCTCCACCCCTAGCCTTGGTTGTAAGTCAGGATCCTTATCCTGATGGCTCTTTCTTCCTTCAACTCATTTCAGCCTCATAACTAGGCCTGTGTGAGAATTCCTTTTTGTACTAAATACTAACACATTTGACTTAATGTAGCAGATGAGAACCTGCTCCTTCATTACTTCCATGTTCTTTCATTTATTACATAACATGAAAAGTGTGCTAAATGTTTACCAATTTGCCAACCACAATTCTAATCATCACTATGAAGTCCTTCAAGTATGGGCGCCTGGGTGGCTCAGTTGGTTAAGCGACTGCCTTCGGCTCAGGTCATGATCCTGGAGTCCCAGGATCGAGTCCCGCATCGGGCTCCCTGCTCGGCGGGGAGTCTGCTTCTCCCTCTGACCCTCGCCCCTCTCATGCTCTCTCTATCTCATTCTCTCTCAAATGAATAAATAAAATCTTAAAGAAAAAAAAAAGAAAAATAAATAAATAAAGTCCTTCAAGTAAAGCCCTGCCTGCTGACAGAGATAATTCTTATTTCGAAGATATGTATTCCCTCAGTGGCAAGACGGCACAGCAGGAATTATTCTATCACTTATAAGATTAGGCCTTCTCCTTTGGTGAGGACCGACTACCAAGAGTATTATACTCTAACATTGCTCAGCTTAAGTAAATGTCCTCTCAACTGTGAGCTTTGGAGAGAAAAAGTGATAGCACAGAACAGGGTAGTATAGGAATAGTTTCCTCAGCCCAAAAATGCTCTATCATGGAAAGCAGCAATTTCACTTAAGCATGGTCCCATTTCAAAATGCATACCAGGTAAAAGGCTTGGGCAACAAGGAATTTGGGACAGCATTGTGCTCACAGAAAGGAGGTGGGCCTTCTCCAAGGTGCTGAATTCAAGCAGTGGAAGAAAAACCTTGCCCCAGAGCTCTTCCCCTGGGATACTATATTCTTATATGTTGACTAACATGCCAGAAGGAAGGTTTTCTGCTTCTGGATTTGTGTCTGGACTGAACACAAAGCAAGCTGGAGAAATTCTTAAAGAACTCCGCCACCAAAAGAACTTCTTCAAGCAATCAGCCCCAGCTTCCTTTATCTCTTCCTGGACTCAGGAAAAGTACTATGTGACAATCTAGTCACAGACCACCAAGCAAAAGCTTGATTATTCTCAGTTGATTCAGATCCCACCTACAAAGGATCTATTGTCCTATTAAGGACAATCAGAACTAGAGCCAAAATTTTTGGCCTTTTTCAGTTATAAACTAAAATTCCTTCAGTAAACTGTCTACCTCACAGATACCTGAGTTAAAAATTACATCAGAATGCCTTGAAAGTTACTTTAATACAAGATCCATTAAATGGAATAAAGATTCACCCCTGGATTGTCCTTTAATAAAGTTTCATTATTTCTTCATATTTATGGGGACCATGGTTACAGAGAGGGCTGACAGCTCTGGAGTTTTAACAAACTACTGCTCAATTCCTGAGGAAAATGAGGACCTCATAGTCCTTTCTCCAGTCTCAGAGTGAATTATGAATCAGCCGACCTACGTTAGTAGAGCCTTCAACCAAAAAAAAAAAAAATTAAAAAGGCAGGAGAACTTGGGAATAAATCAGGTGTCCCGAGGACACAAGACAGAGATGAAAACTCGCTGACTTCTTTGAGTTCTCCCAGAGTGACAACTAGGACAAGGAAGCTAAAAAGAACAAAGACTGTACGAGGTAATAAAAACATCTGCTCTGAATTTTAGGCTGTTACCCCACAAAGCAAATCTGAGATTTGAGAGTAATCTGGTTTGATTTTTGTTAACCCAAAGGTTCTAAATTGCTAGGCAAGCCCTACAGAGCAATTGTTTTTAACCAGTGGTGTGAAGCAGAGTCACCTTTAGATCTTTTTTTTTTTTTTAAGATTTTATTTATTTACTTGACAAAGAGAGAGAGTTAGTGAGAGCAGGAACACAAGCAGGGGAGTGGGAGAGGGAGAAGCAGGCTTCCCGCCGAGCAGGGAGCCCGATGCGGGGCTCGATCCCAGGATCCTGGGATCATGACCAGAGCCGAAGGCAGATGCTTAACGACTGAGCCACCCAGGTGCCCCAGATCTTTTTTTTTTTTTTAAAGCTATTTTCTGCTCTTGTATTGCTGAAAGGTCAGTGGGTCTAAAGTGAAATCAGGTAATTTTTCAGAGCTCCTTAGAAGATCTGGAGGCACTCCACTGATTAAGAACGATCGTTATGGAGACTAATCAATTTCCAGGAAGATAGTGCTTCTCAAACTTTAATGTGCTTGTGAATCATCCCATTACCACCCCCCAGCCCCAAGACCACATTAAAATGCAGATTCTGACTCAGTGGGTCTATGATGGGACTGAGTGTCTACATTTCTCACAAGCTTCTTGGTCATGTCCATGCTGCTGGTATGGAGATCCCACTCTACGTGGCAAGTCAGTGAGCTTTATACATCAGCTTCCTTCAGAAGGCTGCCTTCAGGTAAATGGGCATAGGGTGGAGGTTAGGATCCTGGTGCTGATTCGTAAGTGGTTTGTGGATCAGCCACCACAAAATCACCTGAGGTACTTATTAAAATTAGAATTCCAGGGCCTCACCCCAAGATCCCCAGTCAAAGCCAGTTAAACAAACTTCCTGAGTAATGCTTTTGTACACACTAAAATTTAAGAACCACTAAAAGTCAGAGAATTATCAGTAATGGATAATTAAAAGAATTATGAGTCCTAGAATCATTCAATGATGAAATATATATTTAAACTCATTATTAATTTAACACATTTCAGCCTTTTCAATTTTCTAGTTACACCTGTGAGATCAAAATCAATACAGCCACCTTGATACTTAACTTTAAAATATATATACAAAGAACAAACAAAACCTAAAATATTTAATGATAAAATCATTAAGATTGCTTATTTCTACATTGACTATTCTCTCAGCCATGAGACTATCCCCAGAGCTGTTATACTTTGGGGTCACTTATCAGCAACCCTAGTCTATTTTCCCAAACTGCTTTTCCTTTACCATCAGCTGCTCACACTCACCTTCTTTCTCTCACCTGCCTACTCCATGCATTCTCTATCTCTGCCAGAGAAAAATCACTTTTAATTTTACCCAGCAAATATTGCTCTGTGGCTGATACTCCGAACTCCAAATCCCTGAATGTCGTATCTGACAGTGGAATATGAATTCACAAAATGGACCAACCAAAATGCTTTTCTTCTCCAAAGTACTGATCAGAAGTAAATGCCATTTTCCTGCATATGAGAAAACAGAAAAAAAAATCTACATCTATAAGAAGTTGAGTAGATACAGAATTTTAAATTTAGGGTGTACATGGAAGCTACACTCATAGTGAACATAGCATAATGTATAAGCTTGTTGAATCACTCTGTTGTAAACCTGAAACTAATGTAACATTGTGTGTCAACTATATTCAAATAAAAATAAAGCTGTACCCAGGCATTACAGAGTGGGGACATGGAAATTACATATTTAATTGGATATTCAGGCATTAAAATATTTTATTCCCCCATATAGAAGTTGGAATTTTTAGTTTCAAATTTACATGAAATTTCATTCTTTTAAATGTATTAAATATATAATTGCATATAATACATTATGCAAAATGTTCTGTACATCTTTAGAGTACTTTTCACGTAACTAACTATTCCAGATTTGACAAATAGCTCCCAACAGATCATTTCTCACAATTTAATTTGGAAACTGATGGGACTACACCATGCTTATTTGTTCTTACTTCCTTTTCACTTCCTGTGTTTATATCTTTTGTTGACAATAACAGCAGAGATTGCTATGACGAATGAGCAAGGGTCAGAAAGGAATGGACCCACTCTACCAGAAAGAGTGGCATGATCACTACTTGAGTTTCCCAAGACTGCTATAACAAATTACGATTACCTTGGTAGCTTAAAACAACATATTTATTATCTTATATTTCTTGGGGTGAGGAGTCCAAGATGGGTCTTACAAACTAAAATCAAAGAGTTGGCAAAGCTGTGTTTCTTCTAGAATAAATTAAACTAAATTAAAAAGTAAATAAATAAAACACACTTTCACTATCTTAGTCTTTAAACTGGAAGCCTCTAGATGCAAAGGAAGGTTTGGAAGCTGTAGTCCCAACTCAAGCATTCATGATTTCATTGGGAAATATTTTATGAGGGATTGATACCAACACAATACAATTCTTAGACAGTGCTGCTCATCCTCTAATATTTTGACTCAAGCACAGAAATCTTCCCTCTTAACATCCCTTAGCACAGATGGGTTAAACTTAGAACATTAAAGTTGATTTTACTAAATGTTTAAGGGTTTGAAAATTTTTTAAAATAAAGAACATCTAAATGTCTGTACAATCTGGTTTAGATAATCTAATCAGAGGTTTGATTTTTTTTCTCCCTCCTAGATCCTGGTGAATATGCAGTAGGCAGAATCATCATGGTGGCCATCACTCAAGGGTTCACATCTGGACATTGACTTTTCTCAAAGTATAGACCCCAGCCAATGAGTCACTGTTGCCAAACTCCCTATAAAATATCCTCTTTCAAGTTCTCTACTTAAAGCTATGCCTTCACAAAAGACAGACACCTGGAACTATTATTCTCAGCTTTCCTACCCTCTAGCACCATGGCTCCTCCATCAATACCGTGTACACACTCATACATGAGCCTCTCACCTCCATCAATGTGTTAGTCTTAGAAACTGACATCAAGATCTAGGGCTTAGTCTTGGAGAGGCTTGGCTAGGAGAGGATAATCAAGATTTCAATACAAAATAAATGATAAGAGTTTAGAACAGACTCTATAGAGAATGAGCATATATTCAATTTTGTTCTTCAGGGTCCATCTTCCCTTTCCTTATGTTTCCTTAGAGAAGGTATAAAAGCTCCCAAAAATATGAAATGCTGTAATAAAACTCCTCTCTCTCTCTCTCTAACCACTTATATCAATGGAGACAGATTGGAATTTGTGAGGGCACAAATTCCCTGGAGCAGCAGATCTCAACCTTGGCTATATATTGGAATCACTTAGGGAGCTTAAAACAATATCCTACTCTCCTGGTCTTGATATAATTGGTCAGGTTGCTTCCCAAACCATTCTAATCTTCAGCCAAGGCTGAGAGCTACTAACCTTTACATATGACTATTTGGATTGGATAGTAATTTGTTGTGAAGGCTTATTTTATGCATTTTAGGATGTTTAGCAGCATCCCTTCCCTCCACTCAAAACAGATGTCAGTAGCATCACTGTACTCCAAGCTTTGACCATCAAAAATGTCTCCAGATATTGCCAAATGTCCCCTGGGGGGGGGGGGCAAAATTTCCTCCAGTTGAGAACCACTACCCTTGGGTAAAGATGGCTGTTGCTCAATGCAGTTCAAACTCTTCAGTCTTGATTCTTGTGAGTTAAGATGCCAGCAGTAAGCATCTGGTAGGAAGTAAGTGCTGCCCAGATCTGAAATCTATGTTCTACAACGCATCAGTTGTGTGACCTGAGGCAAGCTGCTTGATATCTCTGTGCCAGTTGTGAAATCAAGTGAGTAAGTACACATATCTTGAAAGTTACTGTGGGATGAGCTAATACCAGTAAAGCCCTTAAAGAATACCTATCATATAGTCAGTGCTTAACGAATGTTAGCTTCTAGTGTTGCTGTTGCCTCTCACCACACTCCAAATCCATGAAGAAAATGAATAATGCGAGACTCTCACTCTAGTTTCTGTCAGTGATTTGGATAGTGCAGGGCAAGTCAGAGTCCAGGGAAGTGACCTAATATCAAGTTTGCTTTGTCTGATAGCCTAGACAGTGGAAGTTTTTGACCAACTAAGTACGTAGCTGATCAATAAAATATATCAGTCCCTATTTGGCTATCGGTTCCTTAAATCCAGAAGAAAGGCAATGATTCTCCTAACCCCACTTATTACATATGAGTACATACACACATATACATACACAAAGATGCCAACATATATTCCTTTCTTTGACTTATTAACATTGTCAATTCATTCATCCACTCAACCAAAATTTACTGACCATCTACTAACTGTCAAGGAGATGGTACATATGCAACTCCAATATCTCATGCTCCAAAAAGCTGAGATTCACCTGGGCACAGTAGTTAAATATCTATTGACTCACACATAATAATGACTATTATTGATCATATGCATATAAACCTCCCATTTTCCCACAGACTTCTGAGTTTCAAAATCTAAAATATACTTATGTTCACATTCTAAACAAGGAATAACTTTAACACATAGTTATCTGACTATAAATAATCCCATCCTTTATAATAGCAATCCTGATTGAGATTTAAATGAAAGATTGTAAAGGGAAAACTACTCCTGGGTTTCTTCCTAATTCAAAACACACACACTTCACTTCTGGTCATCAAATGTATGTGGAGTTTTCCCACACCAAGCAATCCTCTGATTCTCCAGACACCAGCTGAGGGTCTCACAATTTAACTCAACTCTGACACCATCTACCTAAAGATAGTGTCAGATCCAACAGGTTAAGGGCTCAATCCCACAAGACTACTCCCACAACTCCAGACACCAATCACAACTCCAGACTATTACCTGTGCTTCTGGCTGACAGGCTATAAATTGAGGATTCCTATCAGGCTATCCTGGATTTGATCATTTGCTAAGATGGCTCACAGAACTCAGGAAAATAATTTACTTGCTAGGTTGCTGGTTTATTATAAAAGGATGCAACTCAGGAACATCCAGATGGAAGAGATTCATAGGGCAAGGTATGGGGAAAGGTGCATGGAGCTTCCATGCTCTGTCTGGGTATGTGACCCTCATTACCAACACGTGTTTATCAACCCAGAAGCTATTCAAACCCCATCCTTTTGGGTTACTATGGAGGCATCATTGACTAAATCAGTGGCCATTGATTCAACCTCAACAACAGTAACAATAAATATCCATGGGAAACAATAATCGGGGAAAATAAAACACTGAACAACAACTCCATATAAGTAGTAAAGATGAATACCATGGTTTAAAAAATTCTAAGATCCTTATATTATTCTGGAAGAAAGTAAAAATATTGCTTAACTTTAGACTTTTATAAATATGCACAGGGGCACCTGAGTGACTTAGTCAGTTAAGCATCCTACTCTTGATTTTGGCTCAGGTCATGATCTCAGGGTCCTGGGATTGAGCCCTGTGTTGGTCTCCATGCTCAGCAGGGAGTCTGTTTCTCCCTCTGCCCCTCCACCTGCTTGTGTATGCTCTCTTTCTCAAAAATAAATAAATAAAATCTTTTTAAAAATTAATTAATTAATTTAAAACATATGCATGCTAAAACAGCAAGGGTAACCACTTAAAGAATGATATGGAGCATATACTTCCAAACAAGTAGAGGGAAGAAACTAGTGGGAAAACAATTTAAGAAGACCCAATCAATGAAATAATGATGAGAACGAAAAGGTGAAAACAGAATGAGAATGTATTATACATAAGGAAGAGCTCGATTAAATCAAAGGGAACTCATGATCAAAATCTATCTTTAAAATCAAAGATTTTTAGAAAGGATATTTCTTCAAGGAAACGATAAAAAGAAAAAAAAATTATACAGAAAACATTCCTTATGATGAACAGCTTTCTGATCCCCACCTCCAGAAACTCTGAAGAGGAGAAAGTGGGCAGAGAAAGTGGGGGAGGAAGCCATGAAGCTGCACATATAAAGACACACTAGGTGATTTGACAGTGATGATCTAAAGTGCTGATTATGGGAAGCCTGGGTGGTTCAATTAAATGTCTGCCTTCGGCTCAGGTCATGATCTCAGGGTCCTGGGATCGAGTCCCGCATCGGGCTCCTTGCTCAGCGGGGAGCCTCTTCTCCCTCTGCCTGCCACTAACCCTCCTTGTGCTCTCTCTCTCTCTCTCTCTCTGGCAACTAAATAAATAAAAATCTTTTTTAAAAAATAAAGAAAGTGCTGATTAGTAGCATCAGCATCACTTGGAGTTTGTTAAAAATGTAGACTGTCAGGCTCCACCCCAGACCTTCTGAGTCAGAATCTACACTTTATCAAGATTCTCAGATGATTCATACCCACACTGAAGATTGAGAAGCATTGCATTAGGCACCTCTCAGGGAGTTCCTGCTATAATTTAAAGATGAACTAGGAAGAATTTCTAAGGTGTGGAGACTTTTAAAAGTTAATTTCTTGGTAGAATAAATATTCTTAAGCAGAAATTTTTATACATTTTAAAACAGAATTTAAATCATTTCGTTTAACTATAAGTGACATGGGGACAGTCCTCTGGCTATAATTAAATTGTGACTTAGGAGC
Source organism: Neomonachus schauinslandi (assembly GCF_002201575.2). NCBI lineage: Eukaryota > Metazoa > Chordata > Mammalia > Carnivora > Phocidae > Neomonachus > Neomonachus schauinslandi. Next base: position 27,205,776 of record NC_058412.1, on the reverse strand, counting down.
TTGTAACAATAAGAGGCTTGGCTGTAAGTAATGGAGACTTGGAAAAGAGAAGATTAAACAAGACAGACATAAAAAAAGAATAAAATAGTGGGATACAGATTGTATCAAATTTCACATTTTCGAAGAATTTTCATATATATGAATCTTATATAATATATCAACTCCCTGAGGAAGGTAGTACAAGTACTACTCTGATCATTTTATTGATAAGAAAATTGAAGTTCAGGGGCGCCTGGGTGGCTCAGTTGGTTAAGCAACTGCCTTCGGCTCAGGTCATGATCCTGGAGTCCCGGGATCGAGTCCCACATCAGGCTCCCTGCTCAGCAGGGAGTCTGCTTCTCCCTCTGACCCTCCCCCCTCTCATGTGCTCTCTCTCATTCTGTCAAATAAATAAATAAAATCTTTAAAAAAAAAAGAAAATTGAAGTTCAAATAATTTAAGTGACCTTAAAGAATGACATTGCCCAAAAGTGATGAAGATAGAGTAAGGATTCCAAGCTTCTGACTTCTCAACCTGGGCTGCTCTGTATAATCACCAGGGAGACTTGCCAAAAAAAAAAAAAAAAGTATCAAGGATTTGGGGACCATGGAAGGGGAATACTTGATTTTTAATCATCCCAGAATCCTTTCCCCTCTACCCAAATCTGAGAGAACAAATTTAAACACCCATAGCTACAACCAAACTAGGGGTATACATGAACCCAAAAATATGAGCAAGAACATGGGGAAAACCAGCAGCAGCAAATACATACACGTTATCCACATCTGCCTTGAGGAAGAGCAAGACGACAAAGCAGCTTCTAATGGCTCTGAGAACTAGAGAGCCCACAAGTGCAAAAACACTCACTGAAAAGTGTAATGCCAGGGTGGGAACAGGTGCAGAAACTCAGAGAGCTTTTCCGGCAGCACATTACTGTGGGGGGTGGGGACCATTTAACTAGATAGGGCATGGGCAGTAGGAGCCCTGTGAATTTTCCAAAAGAAGAAAGGGAAGCTCCCATGCAAGACAAAGCCATACCCTGAGGAAAACACCAATTGAGCAGCACAGGTAGGACAGACCAAAGGAGAAAGAAAACCCAGATGAAAGTCGGTGAAGGGTACAGAGGAGTCGAATTTCAGAGACCACTATACTTTTCTGAAATCATTTCATGAAAATAACAAAAAAGGTAGTTCTAAAGCCCTGAATCTATCCTGATCACCCTTCTTGTCTAAAATATGGGGAAACTTACTTCTCTTTAAGATGAGCGAAAGAGAAGATATTTGGTTAAATCCCATTCCATTATTATAAAATATATATCTAGCAGAATATAATAAAGGCTCTTCAGAAATATATGTTCACAAAACTCTATCCTGATATTTCAGAAAAAAGAAAAGTGAAAATATTCATTATAAGAAATGATAGAAGCTGGGGCGCCTGGGTGGCTCAGTCAGTTGAGCATCTAACTCTTGATTTCGGTTCAGGTCTTGATCTCAGGGTCAGGGGATCGAGCCCCACATAGGCTCCGTGCTCAGCCAGTAGTCTGCTTGGGATTCTCTCTCTCTCCCCCTCTGCTCCTCCCCCCCACTTGCTATCTCTCTCTCTCAAATAAACAAATCTTTTTAAAAAATGATAGAAGCTACGAAACACAGCATAAAACAGAATTAGAAACACAGAGAAATGAAGTGATTGGAAAAAGGAAGCTTCTATGAAAGGATAGGGGACAAAACTCAGGAAAGAACATCAATAGAAGAAAAAACTGCTTTAGAAATGAAGACTCAACTTGAAATCACTCAAAAGCAAATGAACACCATGGATAATGCCTTAAGAGAAACAGAAAGTGGAAAAGAGGAAAGTTTTAAAATAAAAAAAATGCAAAGATTTAAAATATTTTTAAGAGATAGCATAGCCATGATATATTCTAGTAAAAGAACTGGATTTCAGGGGAAAAATGAGAGACAGAGAGAGAGGTCTGTAGGTAGCAAGCATGCCTCCCCTCTTCCCCAAAGTCACTTGTTAAGGAAAAAAAAAAACAAGTTATTATCAGACATTTTGACTTTATGTCAGAAGAAAATGAAGCAACACGTAGGATACATATGGAAAAGAAAATGTGAACCACGCTGTATTATCCAGCCATACATAACTTCAAGTAAAAAGGGCACAACTGTTACTAACCTGTCAAAACAAAAAAGCAAACAGCTACAACTCTTTCTCTACCAAAGAAAGCTTCAGATAACCAAAATGACTAGAGAAACACTGATTAAGATATGGTGGTAAATATTATATATTCATCTGTAGAACTAAGATAAGATGATGATCATAATGGAAAAAGTATAATGTGTGATGGTTACAGTCTCTGATTATAATAAAATGGGGGGGACCAAACCAGGGACATATATGAAAAGGAGAGTGAGATCACTGATTGCCTTTTGGTACAACCTAGGAGTAAAAAAATATTTCAAATAGGTAGTGGAAGAGAGGGAAGAGAAAGGGAAGAAATTAGTAGTAAATTTAAGATTTCTGGTAGTCGGGAACAAATAGAAAGTAGCCAGAGAGAGAAATGAGAAGGAATGAACTACTGGTAGACACTACAACATGGAGGAATCTTAAAATAAAAATACTGAAGGAAAGAAGCCAAAAAGGGGGGGGGGTACAGAATGTATGACTCAATTAGTATAAAATTCTAGAAAATTCCTGCTAATATACAATAGCAGGAAGCCAATCAGTGGTTGCCTGGAGACAGAGAGGGGTTGGGGGCAGGAGGGTCAGCAGGTAGGGATCACACAGATCACGAAGGAGCAGGAGGAAAGTGTTAGGTTGACAGGTTTATTCTCTTGATTGTGCTGGTCACAGTGTTTGCGTATGTCAAAACTTACTCAATTGTACACTTTAAATTGTTTTTTATATGTCAATTCTATTTCAATAAAACTATTTAAAAAATAAAAGGGCCATACTTGAAGGCAATAAGGCATGAGTAATTTAATACCAATAGAGTGACATTTATTTTGCTCCTAAATTGAGTATTTGGGCAGTTTTTGATGGAAATAAGTTCTCTCTGCTCCAGTCTTTGTCACGTGGAGAAATGGAACCATCTGAAGGCTCCCTCACTGACAGGTCTAGTGGTTGACACTGTCTGCTGAGACCACGCCTGAGGCTGTTGGCCAGACCACCTACAGGTGAGCCCTCTCCGGAACCTGGACTTCCTTACAACAGTGGCTGGTTCCAAGGGTGAGCATCCTGAGAGAAAGCCCAGCAGAAACTGCATCACCCTTTACGACCTACCCACCAGAAGTCATGCAGGGTCGTTTCTGGCTCATTCTGTTCACTGAAGTGTATAGTTTCAATGGGAAGAAAATAGACTGTTTTTGATAAGAAGTGGAAACACACGTGGGATTGGAAATATTTTTGTGGCCATTTGCATTTGGAAAATGCAATGTGCCATATGAGATATTAAATGAGCTCTGATGTTAATGAGGAACTGAGATTTTTGGCATGGAAGAAAGGAGATTCAAATGTAAAAGTGAAGAAATTAAAGAAAAACACTGCATTCCTGAATTTAAAAATATATACATATTTTTCAGCTCTATCTACTGGAAAGGCCTAGAAAATGAGCAATGCAGTAACAATGAGCATGCCTAGGATTCAGATTTGCATCTCTAAATAGATTTCTCCATAAAAACCTATGACTCCTTAGAGAAATGGCTGTTTTCAGGAATGTTCAAGACGAGCTTTCATACCAGAAATTGAGAATGCTATCAAAGGCTGCTAGGACTATGTCTAGTGGTCTCAGAATCCAAAACTGAGAGGCTTCTCTGGTCATTTGGAGGCAATTTAAGCATAAATAAGGAAAATAATTTTAAGATATTAAAATACATCAAATATTTCTTAATTCATGCCTTCATAATAATACCATTTAAAAAAACACTTCATTAGACCGAACTAGGGAAGCACCTCATTATCTGAAATCTGATAACTGAAGGAAAAGAATCAAACTTTTTTTTTTCTTTGCTGTAGAAACTATTCTCAGGGTAATCAAAGAGTTGCTAGGGGAAAACTGCTCATTATAAAAGTACTCCAGCTAGTAAGTAAAGAATCATTGAATTCAAAGATCACCCTTTTGTAAACCTTAACCAAAAAATGAGTCTATCAGAGGATGCTAACATCACAGAAAGAGAAACAAGCTGTTTGCCTAATGATGGATGTGCCCAAAACATTGATGAAATAGCCTTTCCAAAGTGATCTCATCTAAATTCTATCAAGCTCATAGCTCTAAATACCAATTTATAGGAGATAAAGGGAACATGTTTAATGATGTCACAGAAATGACCCAGTCTCTTTTTTGAATTGCAAGAAAGAAGAAGAGATGAAGATAATCTACAGATTGAAAGAGACGTTAAGAGACACATTAACAAATCTCATGAATTCTCCTTATTTGAATCCTGATTTGAGCCATCAAACCATAAAAAATAGGAAACAGCTGAGGATGTGTGAACACTGACAGCTCATTTGATTATATAGGGGGATTAAGTTATTAAGCTTTTAGTGGTCTGATGGTGTTGATTCTTTTAATGAGTTTCCTTTTAGCCATACACATATATACATACAAATATATGTACAAATGAAATTATATGATATCTAGGACTCATGTCCAAAAAATCTAAGAGAAGGAGGCAGTGAAAGTGGGAATAACTGGGGTATAGATGAACAAGCTGAACAATGAGTTGGGAGAAGCTGGGTGATAGCTACATTGTCCTGTGGGTTCATTATATTATTTTCCCACCTTCTATATATGTTAAAGATGTTCCATAATAAAGTTTAAAAATAAATAGTAAATAGGGGTGCCTGGGTGGCTCAGTCGTTAAGCATCTGCCTTCAGCTCAGGTCATGATCCCAGGGTCCTGGGATCGAGCCCCGTGTCAGGCTCCCTGCTCAGGGGAAGCCTGCTTCTCCCTTTCCCACTCCCCCTGCTTGTGTTCCCTCTCTTGCTGTCTCTCTCTCTCTGTCAAATAAATAAATAAAATCTTAAAAAATAAATAAAAATAAGTAAATAAATAACTAGATCCTCACCCCACCTCCACACATTCTGATTTAATTGTTCTGTTAATACCCAGGTTTGGTTTTTTGATTCCTGGGGAACCTTAATGAGCAGCCATGAATGAGAACCACCTCACTGAGTCACACACACAGATATACCCAGACCTCATAACATGGGGGAAACCATACAGCCTGTCACCTAGGTGACTGATTGATCTCAGCAAACACAAGTCTTAATAGAAATTAGCAGAGCCTTTGTGTATATGACTACAGTGTATACACAAATATAAATATGCTAAAATAGTATACATTCCCGCTTGGTAGGAAGAAGGACCAGAATGTGGTGAGTGTTTTTGTTTACAGAGCTGACTGGGGCAGGGCGGATTAGTGCAGAGCTAAGGTGCAAAGTCATTTGGTGACAGGGTGGCTGAGGCATTTGCCTGAAGCAAGAATGCAACAAGCTTGTATCTGACAATTTTTGGTTACAAATAACTCAGCTAAAGTACTCTTTATCACATTCCACTGTAAGTGCATTTGGTTAATACCACAGAGTGCTATTTTAAAGTCCATCTTGATTAAATGCTTGGCATGATGGTTGAAATTGAGCAACACTCAAGATGTGGAACGATCAATATATCACACTCATGGAAAAAATAAACACACCCTGTTTTTCTTATTGTGCAATTTTAAGACATATTAATATTGCTCTCTCTACTAACTGAAATGAAAAAAAAACCCTGAGTCTCAACAAACCACCTTTTATTAACACTATTATTCAAAATTACCAGAGCAGGTTATAGCACAAGAGCAATTTTTCCAAAAAGGGTTTAAAATACAGCACTGAGAAGACAGTCCTGAAAACACAGAATACCATTATACACTGGAGCCCTCAGTAAGCTAGCTACAAGGTTTCTTTTCTTCCTTAAAAACATATTCCTGTAAATTGTTCTACTTAGAGGACATTTCAGGAAAATAAAATATTTAAAAGATTTTATCAACTGTCACTGGTGCGTGTGGTAAAGGCTGGTTGAGTACTTTTTTCTTTTAAGAGAAAATTTGAGGCGGTACAATTTTGATCAAAATTTCACCAGAAGGCACCTATTCAGCCAGAATCTAAGTGATGTGGTCAAACTAATGACAAAACCGGGGACCAGTTTCTTCTCAGGAACTGAGGGTGGTCATCTCATCCCAGAAGGCTGACGGTACTTGAGCCCAACATCTGGTTCAGCTCTCACTCTTCATTCCCAGCTTCGGTGTCCCATAAAAATATTGATGCATCTTTGACCAACATACAATATCCAAAGCTTTACTTGGAAACATGAATAGACTCTTAACTGTCCTCCAATGACCTCTCCAGAACACTTTCATGAAAGTTGTACTTTCCTTTTTTTTTTTAAGATTTATTTATTTATTTGAGGGGGGTGGACAGAGGAAGAGGGAGAGAGAGTCTTAAGCAGACTCCATGCTGAGCACAAAGCCTGACACGGGGCTCAATCTCACCACCCTGAGATCACAACCTGAGCCGAAATCAAGAGTCAGACATTTAACCAACTGTGCCACCCAGGTGCCCTGAAAGTTGTACTTTTCAAGTAAAAGGTACAAAATTGTGTTTGTCAGGAGAGTACAAAGAGCCTAGGCCTTGGGTTTGACAGGTTGGTTGGGTGCCTGGGGACATTATTCTACTTGTTTGAACTCCAGTATCTGCAACTGTAAAACAGAAGTCAGATTACCTGGCTCATAGAGGGTAATTAAAGGTAAAAAATGATGTGTCTTACACATAATAGCTCAATGTTTATTCCCCAATTTACCCACCCCCATTAGAAGAATTGCCTCAAGGAAATGAAGGTAACTCTTGTTATTAAACATCTTTCTGACCTAGATAGCATCCCACAGAGGGCATTCCAGAAAGATTATTTTCTTGGGATACTGTTAGGGGATCTACTGAGTCACAAAGGGGGAAAAGGTAGTTAGTGTCTGTGGTCAAATAAGTTTGGGAACTGCTGGGTTAAACCCGTCTTCAAGACTGCTTAGAGTTTTTCAACCGCTAATGGAAACTATGACTCTGGAGGGGAGACAAAGTGTGCTACATTTTCCAGCATTCTGGGCAGTAGAAACCTTTTTGTCAGGAACACTTACTAATACCCAAAGGAACTAATATTCTGTGGAACATGGTGTGGCAAATATGGGTCCTGGGAACTGAACTGACAAGAGCAGTGGGCAGTATTTGCTACCTCAGATGATAATAATGCTTTTCCTGTATCTTTTCTGTGCCTGGGATTACTCATCTGCACCACAAGGATGAAATACCCTCAGCCACTGGGTGATTTTCGTCTTTTTCTTTTTCTTTTTTTGGATGTGGATGACTAAAAGTAAGCTGTTCATTCTTGTGAACAATCCAGTGAATAATTATAGTACCTGCTCCTTGGCAAATGAGCATGTTTTCTAAAGGTGCAGGGGTCACGTATTCAGAAATATAATTAGTTGGACAAAAAGGAATTTGACGTTTTTATACTTTATTAATAGACTATTTAAAAGTAGGTTTGGGGGAACTCAGGGTCACGGAAATTCAAATTTTGTATGCACCGGTCAGATACATAATAAATAGCCATTCTGAAAAGGAAACTTTGATTTTGTTTAACAAATATCTGCTAATATCTGCTAATATCTGCATACCTACTATTTGCAGTATGCAGCATACTGGCTAGTAAACCACTAACCGTGATAGAAGGCATGCATCCCTTTGAACAACAAATTATAATGAGTCTATGTTGTAAACTTACGTACACCATAAAAGCTCGTGCTGGCTCTTTAGGTAATCGCTGGCTTTGAACCTCTGCCACATCTGGGCTTTTAATATGCTACAACATTTTAGTTTCAACCCTGCTTAGCAATGCCATTGCAGAAACCATTTTAACTAGTGCTCAAATGGGACAGAATATGTGTCGGTTGCCAAAGCAACTGCACAGTATGTGGTCTTGCACATCAGTTCCAGAGAAGCTGTGGTCTACTTTGGGGGAAGGTGAAAAGGAGGTCACTTGGATAGCAGTGGCTTCCAATCTACATATTCAAATGAGCAACATTCAAATTAACCATGCCCATATGACCCCAAGTACACCAGGAGGTGACTGGTCTCTGTGGCAGGTAGAATTCTCAGGTAGCGCCCAAGATTCTCACCCCTTGTTCACACCCTACATACTCTCCTCCCCTTGAATATGAGAGAGTCTGTGAATCGGGCCAATTTCATGCTTGTGATTAGGTTACATTATATGACAAAGGTGAAGGGATTCTGCAGTTGTAATATAGGTCCTAAATAAGTTGACACCGAGCTAATCAAAAAGAGAGTATCCTGGGTAGGACTGACCTAACCAGGTGAGCCTATAAAACAGACTGGATCCTCCTTATAGGATGAGATTGGAAGTGAGAGAGAGTCTCCTGCTGGTCCTAGAGAAGTGAACTACCATGTTGTGGAGAGGGCCAAGTGGCAGGGATTGGTGAGTGACCTCGAGGAGCTGAGAATGACCCCCATCTGACAGGTGGCAAGAAAGGAATTGAACTATAAGGAATTGAACTCTGCCACAACCACTGAGCTTGGAAGAGGACCCTGAATGTCAGAAGAGACACCTAGATGGCATCCTGGGGAGACCCTGACCTAACCAGAGGATACAGCTAGCCATACCTGGACTCCTGACCCACAGAAACTATGAAATCGTATATGGGTATTGTTTTTATCATGGTTTGTTACACAGCAATAGAAAACTCATAGTCTCATCAACAACTGTCTCCTCAAACACGCTTCTTAAATATTTTCAGCAAGAAATGAGAAAGAAATCATACAATGTTAGACCTATATGAGACCATCAAAGTTTTCTCCTCAAACCTTTCACATTGGATCTAAAATGATGATATAACCTGTTAGGAGACACAAGTCAAGCTGGAAGAACCAATACTAGAACAGAGGTCACCTAGCTTTCAGTCCGCTGTTCTGTAAGCAAATCTTACCTGTCACCTAAGAAATACAAAGCAGCACACAGAGAACCCCATGTGTACCTTAAACCCCTCTATTAAGTGGGTTTAATTGTCCTTATTTTCAGGCGGAAAATTCCTCCAATGGGTTTGCTTAGAACAGGGAGCTTGATTCCGTGGGGACACAAATCAATACAGGTATGCCGGACATATCAAACCCAAAGTGAAATCTAGGGTTACAATAACAGTGTTCCTGACATTCCATATATAGGCATTTCTGGCCACATCTTCCCTGCGCAGGGGTTTATAAACACATGATGTATCCATCAGGGTCCAGGCAAGAGACAGAAACCATGCGAATTATCTGAATGGGAGAATTCAATATAAAGATGTAATAACTGGATAAATAGCTATTAACTAGGTAACTGAAAGGATAAGAAGAGATTTCTATAACATAATAGGGGAGTACCTGCAAGAGACAGCTTTCATCCCAATGGCCAGGGAACAAAGGGAAGAGACTAGAAGCATTAAAACTTACAAGGAATCCTGTGAAGCTGAACTTAAGACATCTGAAGAAGCCCTGACAACTGCTGGGTGTATCTGAGCTTGGAGGAGGGCCCCGTGAAACTGGGACCCAGATCTCCAAGGAGAGGGCTCAGTGGGGCAAAGAAGCCTATTCTTCAAAGGCTGGGGAATGTTGAACTGGATTTAGCTGCTGCTGTAGGAAGGTGCTGCTGTTGCCAGGGTGAAAGGTGAGGCTGAGGCAGCACCTCCCAGAACAGCCAGCAGACAGAGAGTTTGCGGGAAGAAGGCGCAAAGGAGAAAGTCTACTTTCTCCATCAGCTCTGCAGTCTACCCATAGCGTGTCTTATTGGCAGAGCCTCACATGGAGCCAGCCAGAAGCTGATATGGTTTCAGAGTCTCTGTCCAGCACCACAAGATGAGTATAAAAGGGTGAACTTAGAATTGGGGCGCGGGGGGGGGGTATGTCATGTATGTCATGTATGTCACGTATGTCAGTAATCACTGACATACATGGTTTAGGTTACTCTCCCTCTACCTTGTTCCATTTCCCACATCATCTGCCAAACTGAAAATCCACACTGAAGTTTCCCCCTGAATGATATAAAGCTGACATAGAGCCCGTGAAGAGGCTGCAAAACGTGCCGCCATCACCAATGAGACTGTCTCCATGGTCGGCTAGCACTAAACTCACAGAGCGTTGGAAAGCTACCAGCCTCCTTCTCTGCGTGGGTCTCTGTGCCTGAGCCCTCCAGACAGGGAAACCACAGGGTGGGACCCAGTGGAAGTGAAGAGATGCCCTCCTGCGTATGACACTGCTCACACAGTTCTCACAGCTACACTGCCTTGCGCTCCTGCTGTCTCAGCGCGAGCGTGGAGAAGCTGGCCTCTCCCTCTCTATCACTAGAACTGGAATTCAGGGTATTGGTCGGAAAATTATCAGATGAACAGACACTGCTGGGAGACTCCCCCTCTGATCAGACGTGTGCATTCTGACTCTCTGTCCTCATACGGTGAATCGTATCTCATTCTTCAACGCAAAAAGCACCGAGATAGACTTATGGGGAAATCATGAGCACCCTTGGATTTACCCTGAATCCACAACCTTTACCACTTAGGTATAGTACACTATACTACTTGCAAAGAGCATTTTAAGGGGCAAAATAGCATCACAGTTTTGTACGGGCTCTATAGCCTAATTGCTTGAGTTTGAATCTTGCCTGCATGTGTGACCTTGGGCAAGTGAGTCGTGGACCTTGGGTTCCTCAGCTAGAAAATGGGGTATGACAGTAGTGCCTGCCACATAAGATTGTTGGGACAATTATATGTGTGACTGTAGGCAGAACCCTTGGAAGAGTGGCTGCCATCGCAATTGCTTTATAAATGGGAAGTGTTCTTATTATTTATTCCTAAGTGTCATTGTGAAAATGTAACCAGAGATTATGTCATCATACCAGGGGAATCCTGACCTCGGCACCAAGATATTCTATCACCCACCTGCAATCTAAATTTTGTAGCTCTTCAGGTCTCTGTAAAAGGTTTGCTTTTCTTTTCCCTGATTATTTTCTTCCCTAAATGATTTCATCCTTTACTAGGACTATATATCATTTATGTGTCACCAACTCCAAAATTTACTTCTCATACACAGATCATTGCTCTCATCTTTAAACATACACGTATCCCATTACCTACCCGAAATAGCCACTTCAACTGTAGGTATCTCGAACATATCACGCTCACAACCAAATCCTCCGCAGCATCACCCCCTTGCAATTTCTTTTTCCTGAGTCTTTTTCTTCTCTGTAAATGGTACCAGAGTCGATCCAGATGCTCAACCCAGAAATCTGAGAGTCATTCAGGATTTATTTCTCTCCATAACATCTCAGACCTAATTCATTAATATTTTAATCATTTTTCTCAAAAATATAACTTAGTCCATGAATTTATCTTCCCACTATATTGTTATTATTTCTTATATAAACTACTGCTTCCACTCTTTCCCTCACCAAAATTCTTCCCCAAAAGTCAGCCAGAAGATAATTTTAAAGTGTGGATCAGGTCATGAGACTCTTCTTAAACTCTCTGATGACTTCTCATTACACTGAAAATAAAATTCACACTTCTTTCCACGTGGCAGTGAATCCTAGTGATATGATTCCTTTCCTCTGCAACCTTCCCAGTCTTCCTGGATACCTTTCCGGTCTTCGCAGCCACCAACCCCTGTCCTGCCTTAGGATCTTCATGCATGCTGCTTCCCTTTGCTTGGAACGCTCTTTCTTCTTTCTTCTAGCGGCTCACTCTTATCCTGAGGTCTTAGCAAAAGTGTCGACTCCTTGGAAAGATCCTTTCTGATCTGTCTCAAGTGGGTTCCTTTACCTACCATCTCGCTCTCATTCTATGATTCTCTACCATGGCTCCTCATTCCCTTTTTAAAGCATTTATAACAATTTAGATATTACTTTTATGTTCATTGTCTGTTTTCCTGAGCAAGACTGCTCTGAATCCTTTTTTCCTACCACTTTGTACTCTGCTACTGGCACAGTGCCAATCCCACAATAGATATTGAAAAGACATTTGCTGAATGAATGAATAAGTGTATCACAGGTCTTCCCCATGAATGTGTTTTTGTGAAGACAACAGAATTAACCACCCAGATTGAAAGTGGAAATTGCAAAATTCCTTATGATGAAATGGTAGAGCAACATATTTAGAATATGGGCGTCACAAAAAGTTTAAAATTCATATTTTCCCACTTTTCAACTCCAGGTATAAGCAGATAATTGATGAGCTAAACCACAGAACTTCATATCTGATGTAGTTCCTTATTGCTATCACCAATAGCTACCATGTCTTGAATCCTTTCTTCTTGGGAACAGCCATACCTCCTAGTTCTAATTATACCATGTAAATTTCCAATACTTAGAACAAAGGCATAAATTCTAGTTCTGAATCAATCAATAGTCACATCCTTTGGTGTTATTGTGAGAAACCATTGTAGATCCTAAAATGAGTGTTCCCAATATGCTGTGCCAAACTCACTTCCCCCCTTTATCTCATGGCCCACATATGACCCAGGCTTCTATGTTTGACCTTCATCATTCCACTTGCTGAGGTACACCTCCAAGCAAATATCTTGAAAAATATCTTTACGTAAAGAGTTTAAAGTGTTAAGTCTATGTGTACCATACTTATTTATACCCAAATCAAGGAACGAGGCAGGGCTCACACATAGATTATTTTTGTGAGGAGACATCTGTGCCTCTGGCAAAACCTCCTCCCCAGAAGCACCCCTCCCCCTAGCCTCTCCTTCTCACCAGGACCATGCCTGAGCTGCTTCTACTGAAAACAGAATGCTCACTGCAGCCCTCGTTTCTTCCAAGTTACCACTCTATCCCCCTCTTTCCCATCCAAGCCAAATTTTAAGGAAAAAGTTGTATCCATTTTCACACATTCTACTCCATCCTCAAAACACCTTTCCAGAGCAACACAAATCCAGTGACTGACTGTGATGAACTATAAAGACCCCTCATCCCAACATTAGGCAACTCTGAAGGGCCATCCTAGCTTCAGGGTTCTCAGTATGTCAGTTGAAGCCTTCAATGAGCCCAACATCACTATCTAACGCCTCCCAATGATCTATCCTGCTCTCTTCCCTTCTCTTCCACAGGTGTTGCCCTCAAGAATACTCTTTAATAGATGTCTTATACTCTGTGAACCCAACCTGTGACCAGGCTTCCATATTATAGGTATCCTTTAATTCTTTTTTCATCTCACTCTTAACAATTGGATTTTTACATGTAATTATGTGATTGTTTGATTAATTCCTGTCTCTCCCATCAGGTTCTGTGCTCCATGAAAACAAGAGCCATGTCATTTTTTGCTCACTACTGTTTCTCCAGTACCTAGCACAGTGTATTTGAAACATAGTATATGCTTGGTGAACAGTCAGTTCCTGCATTAGTATGTAAAATAATTCACCACTCAGAATTCATTTCTTTGCATTAAGTTACTGTTTCCTAATTAAAATGCAATTGGCCCTTATATTTAGTCAGCACAACCTAGGCCAAGCACATAAAGAGTTTCCTGAGGAGAAAAGGATTGAAGAATGGACTCAGGAAGGATGCTGAGTTGAAGAAAAAAGCTTAATGCTAATGGAAGACCAACCATCAACATAATGTAACTGAAAGTTTGAAAAGTCATGGCTTTTGGGTGCAGCCAAACATCGATTTGAGGTCAGACTGTCATAACCACTCATGTGATCTGTCATAAAAATTAAAAGAACTCCAGTTGTAAAACACCACACATAAAGTAAACTCATGAAAAATATTGGTATCTTCTCCATATACTTCTCTATTCTCCTCCACCTACTTTACAACTTTTTCTCAGGAGAGGGCTGCTGGTAAAATTGCCTTATCTGAATATCCACAGGGGAAGAATGACAGTACGGACTTATAGTTTGGCCCCTTCAAATCTTTTGCTCTTTCTTCTTAAATCTTTCCAGTTTCAAGTTTATTTCAGTGAGCTAGTCATTACAGAATCCTTGAGATGATTGCTATTGGATCTGGTTAAAAGTAATGAACTAAAACAAAGTATCATGGCAAAACTATGCAAATTGACCTAAACCTAAATCAGACTAATAGGCAGACTTCTTATTCACTGCCAGCTAATTTACTTCATGCTACTGGATATTGATTCTACTTAGAGTGGTGGGAAATCTGTCATGCTTAAGATGCCATCTGCTCCAACTGCCAATGGAAGTCACTTTTCCCTTCTAAGGTCTGTTGGCCAAGAACTCATCCCTTATTTCCTGCAGGCTTTTGAAAGCTTCATTAGGTTTCTAGTCAACATTGGACCAGGAATCCAATCTATTTATTTTCATTACTTCTAACAATTGACTAATTTTATACTTTTAGTTCAGAGCTTCCCCTCAACCACAGACACAAAAATCAATGGAGGAAGGGAGACTTGTGGCAGAAGGATATGGGTGTTTTGTGGGAAAGTTATCAGAACTATAGACAGCTCCACAAGAGTTAAGTTTGTAAGATTCCATGAAGCTACAAAATAAGGATTATACAGCAGATATCAGTTTGTTGGAGGAAACAGACAGTAAACTTTCAAAGAAAAGTATGTGTCTGGAAAAATTTGAACGAGAAAAAGTCTTCCCCTAAAATTATGGAAATTCTACTTCCTAGAACACAAGAGACATCTCAAATGCTGTGGTTGATATTATAGTAGGTAGACTCCATTTGTACTGATCCAAACACGATTGGGTTTTGTACTTTTCATACTAGATTTTATGGAACCAAGTGAGAGAGGGGTCTAACCACCTCAGCTAGGAATGAAACAAGTCTAACTCTGAATAGTGAATCTAATGAACATTTTAGTGCTTAGGGAGGTTTAGAATTATGTTGATCCATTTATTTCTTCTCAAAGGTGTATTTCTTCGAAGTAAACTTGCTTGGTTTAAAAAATTGTCACTCTATTCAGAACTTACACAATGTTCCAGTTCTGAACATTCCTAAATACAGTGTTCACGGATTTTTCAGAAGACAAAAATAAATAAATTAATTAAACAAGTTTCTGACCCATGGGTTGATACATTATCCCACTTTTTCATAGTATCTGTCAATCTAAAGTTGAGATTATAATTAGCTAATAACACCTAATTTAACTGTGGTTGGTGAATTTTTTACATAGATATATTCAGAAGTGAAAACAATTTACCAGGTGTTAAGGCATAGGGGGTTTTTATTTGTTTCTTTTGTTTTTGTTTGGGTTTTTGTTTTTGTGTTTTTTGGGGTTTTTTGTTTTTGGGTTTTTTTGGTTGTTGTTTTTTGTTTGTTTTTTAGCCCTGGTGAAAACAGGAAAAGGCAGATTGGAGGCATGAATAATATATCCAAACTTCAGACATACAAATAGACTACGTATTTATTTAAACGGATAAGTATGTAATCTTGTCAAAAGCAAGTTAATGTGGAGTCTAGATTTAAAAAGTCTTAAATTATTAAAATTACATCTTTTAAAGAAGTTGGAATTATTAGAGATCTAGTGATATGCTAAGAAGAGACAAGAGCACATAATATGACACCTCAGCCTGCATTCTAGCCCCTTGGAATAAATGCATGTTCAGCAGTAGATATTCTAGAATAGCTTCTCTGGACACATGCCTGCTATTTCAAGTCCCTGAACTCTTGGCACTATAATGTCCCTGTGTTACAAATGTATCAGAGAGGGACTAAGATGAAGATTCCTGTCAATTACACAACTTTTTCAGGGAAATTTATTTGTATTGTAGTAATATTTTTTGTCTCTTTATAATAAACAAACTGGGGCGCCTGGGTGGCTCAGTCATTAAGCGTCTGCCTTCGGCTCAGGTCATGATCCCAGGGTCCTGGGATCGAGTCCCACATCGGGCTCCCTGCTCTGCGGGGAACCTGCTTCTCCCTCTCCCACTCCCCCTGCTTGTGTTTCCTCTCTCGCTGTGTCTCTCTCTGTCAAATAAATAAATAAAAAATCTTTAAAAATATATATATATATAATAAACATAAACTGTAGAGAACTGAAGAAAATTAAAACCACTCACATTCTTCCTCACAGAAACAAGATCTTCGTGAATACTATAAATCCTTTTCTGTACATGCAGACATATATACATAATATTTATTTATAAAATTGAGAATATACAGGGGAATAGTGTTATAATATGCATTTTTAATTGATGTATCTTGAGTTTTTCTACATTAAATATTTTTCTTAAGATTTTGTATATTTTCATAAACCCATCAACAAATATTTATTGTCAGATGGTGAAAAGTACTAAAAATATATATATATATACCAAAGTCAGGAGGATAGGGAAAGAGCAGGATTTGGGGGAATGACACTATGTTATTTAGGGTACTCAAGGAGGATATCACTAATCATGGGACATTTGGGCAGAAATGGGAAGCACTGCTGCAGACCTGAGCAGGAGAGTATCTAGCACGTTCAACGAACTGCTGGGAGGTCAACAGGGCATTGAAGAGAAGTGAACCAGGGAGAGCATAAGGAAATGAGTGGGAGTGGGAAATGAAAGGTGTCAGATGTTGGAGGTACAGATGCTAAGCAGGTAGGCAGACTGTGTCAGGTCTTTGGAAGGACTTTAGCTTTTACTCTGAGTGAAACAGGAAGACACAGAAAGCTTTTAAGCAGAAGAGTAATATGAGCAGATTTCTATTTTAAATCATCTTTTCTTCTGTACACTTAATAGAGTGTGAAGCAGCAGTACAGAGAACAAACAAACATAGAACGTGGTGTAATCTCTAACAATAATCCAGGTGAGAGTGAATGGTGGCCTCTCCCAGGAGGGTAGATATGGGGATAGTGGGAAATAATCAGGCTCTCGATATATTTTGAAGGTAGAGCCAATACACTTGCCAATAGATTGGATACAGAGCATGAGAAAGAGAGGAGTAAAGGACGACTCCAAAACATTTTATCTGAAAGCTGACCTGAAAAAAAGTCAAAGGTGAACTAACATTTCCTGCAAAGGGCCACATAGTAGGTATTTTAAGCCTGCAGGCATACAGACTGTCACAACTACTCAACTTTGATGTTACTACATGAAAACAGCCAGACAATAAATACACCAACTAATGTGGTTGTTTTCCAACAAAACTTTATTTACAAAAACAGACTGGCTGAATTGAGCCATAGACCATAGTTTGCTGACCCTTTAATCTAAATTGTCAAAT
Source organism: Neomonachus schauinslandi (assembly GCF_002201575.2). Lineage (NCBI taxonomy): Eukaryota > Metazoa > Chordata > Mammalia > Carnivora > Phocidae > Neomonachus > Neomonachus schauinslandi. The sequence continues at coordinate 27,188,548 of NC_058412.1, read as the reverse complement.
TTATGGACATAGAGTTGTTTATAGTATTTCCTTATTGTCGGGAAAGACAGAAACCACTTGGAGTTTAGCCACCTGCGCTATCATGCACTCCAGCGCTAATTCTTTAATGGTAATTTTGCTCCCTTCCCAGTCAACCTGCAACTGTTTAACCCTCAGTCTTCATATAGGGGTGTGTGTGTGTGTGTTCCCTCCAGAGCTTTTAAATTGTCAGTGGGAAAAATAGACTGTAATCAACTTCATTCTTGGCTGAGACTGAAATCTTGATTGATTTTTGAATATTCCCATCTTGGATTCCTTGGATAAATCCTACTTGGTTATGGTATATTATCCTTTTTTTTACATATTGCTGGATTTATTGTTAATATTTTATTAAGGACTATTACATTAATGTCCATGAAGGATATGACTATGTAGTTTTCTTTTTCTGGAATGTCTTTATATCTTCTGGTTTTGCATTAAATATTGGTCTCATAAGATGAGTTAGGAAGCTTGCTCTCCTCATTAATTTTCTGAAAGAATTTGTACAGAATGAATATAATTTCTGCCTTAAATGTTTGATACCAATTACCTGTGAAGCCATTTGGTGTTTTCTAAAATACAAAGTCCTTCAATTTATTCTCAAGTCAATTTTGTTAACCTGTTATTTTCAAAGTATTTGCCTATTTTTATCTGAGTTTTGTAATATACTGCATAAAATGTTTAATAATATTCTTCAATATTCTTTTAATGTGTGTAGGCTCTATAGCTACATCTTTTATTCCTGACATTATGTTATATGTCTTCTCTTTTTTTCTTGCTCAATCTATCTAGATGTTTATCAATTTTATTGATATTTTCAAGAAACCAGGTATAGGTTTCACTGATTTCTCTCATCACTTTTGATTTATTTTCATACTTATCTTACTTCCTTTCTTTTACTTCTTTTGAATCTAAATTTTTCTTCATTTTTCTAGCCACTTATGTTGGAAACTTATACAATTGATTTGGGCCCTTCTTATTTTTTTTTAATATAAGTATTTGAAACTATAGATTTCCATCTAAGCACTAATTTCAGTACATTCCAAAAACTTTCACATGTTGTGTTTTCTTTGTTGTTACTACAAAGATTCCAATTTCAATTCTTTTGCACATTGGTTACTTAACACTGTGCGATGTAATTCTTAAATATTTCTGTATTTTCCAGATATTCTTCTGTTAATGGTATTTATTTTAATTTTATTATAGCAATAGAATATGCTCTGTGCTATTTTATTACTTTGAAGTTTATTGAGACTTGTTTTATGGCCAGAAAAACAGTTTATCTTAATGAATATTCCATGTATTTTTTTTAAAAATAGGAAAAAATAGTATTCTGTATTTTGGAGTGGAGTCTTTAATAAATGCCAATTAGTCCAAGTCAGTTGGTAGTGTTGGGCAAGTCTGTTATATCTTTACTGATTTTCTGTTTGCTTACAATATTCATTAGTGGGGGAAAAAAGTTTTGAAATCCTTAACTGTAATTCTGAAATTGCCTGATTCTCCTTTCAGTTCTTTTTTTTTATTATGTTATGTTAATCACCATACATTACATCATTAGTTTTTGATGTAGTGTTCCATGATTCATTATTTGCATATAACACCCAGTGTTCCATGCAGAACGTGCCCTCTTTAATACCCATCATCAGGCTAACCCATCCTCCCAACCCCCTTCCCTCTAGAACCCTCAGTTTGTTTTTCAGAGTCCATCATCTCTCATGGTTCATCTCCCCCTCTGATTTCCTCCCCTTCATTCTTCCCCTCCTGCTATCTTCTTTTTTATTTTTTTAACATGACCTCATCAAGATAAAAAGCTTTTGCACAGCAAAAGAAACAGCCAACAAAACCAAAAGACAACCGACAGAATGGGAGAAGATATTTGCAAATGACATGTCAGATAAAGGGCTAGTATCCAAAATCTATAAAGAACTCATCAAACTCAACACCCAAAGAACAAATGACCCAATCAAGAAATGGGCAGAAGACATGAACAAACATTTTTGCAAAGAAGACATCCAAATGGCCAACAGACACATGAAAAAGTGCTCAACATCACTCGGCATCAGGGAAATCCAAATCAAAACCTCAATGAGATATCAGCTCACACCAGTCAGAATGGCTAAAATTAACAAGTCAGGAAATGACAGATGTTGGCGGGGATGCGGAGAAAGGGGAACCCTCCTACACTGTGCAGCCACTCTGGAAAACAGTATGGAGGTTCTTTAAAAAGTTGAAAATAGAGCTACCACACAATCCAGCAATTGCACTACTGGGTATTTACCCCAAAGATACAAATGTAGGGATCCGAAGGGGTATGTGCACCCCCGATGTTTATAGCAGCAATCTCCTTTCAGTTCTATCAGTTTTTCCTTCATAAATTTTTATGTTCAGTTATTGAGGACATAAACATCTGGCTGATATGTGTTATTAACTAATTGAATTTTCATTATTATGCAATACCCCCATTTATTCTTGATAAAATTATTCATACTTCTTTGATAATAATACAGCCACTCCAACTTTATTATGCTTAGTGTTTGTATGGAATTTTTTTTCTACAGTTTTTCTTATAATCTCTCTATGTCTTTATATTGAAAGTGGCTGTCTCAGCAGACAGCATGTAATTAAGTCTTGACTTTTTAAAAATCCAGTCTGATTACCTTTGCCTCTATGTTAAATATTCAGTCCACATTCATTTAACATAACTATTGAATATAAAGTGAGACCTGTCAGTATTTGCTTTCTTTTTCTTTTTTTTTTTTAAGCTATATTCAATTGGGAAATGCAGACTCAGTGTGGTTAGAAATATGATTTCTATCCATAGCCTCAAAGTTGAAGCTTTTCCAAGAAGTGTGATGAATTAAGAATAGGGTAAAATACTGAGGGCATATACAAGAAATATATAAGGAAGGAAGGAAAGTACAAACAGGCCTAATGGTAATGAAAGAGTTGTACAAACAATGGATTCTGGGACCTGATGCTGTGAAAATACTGTTGGAGTCCAACTCTTTGAGGGAATAAACTTCAAAGGTAAAAGTAGTTGTACAAGGTTTTAGAAAAAGTATAGTGGTAATGAAGTTTCTTCTTTGGAAGTTCAAGTACATGCAAAGAATGTAATTTTCAGCTTGTAAATATTAAAATTTAAAAAAACTTATATCACTTTAATAATGTGATATATGAAGTATTCTTACTATAGCAATTTTATATGTACTTTCATTCATGTTTAAAATATGTAAATAAGTTCCTCTTTAACAGGTAGATATTTTACATCATTCTTTTTCATCTTGAATTTGTATTTCCATTCCATTTCTCCCACAGAATTTTATCTTAGAGATACATGTTTTTATGTTTGTAAGTCTTTTATTTATTATCCCATTTATATTTCTGCAACAAAAATATGTATCTAAATTAATTTTTATAAGTTTGTTAAAATTTGTTCTGGATTTAGTTATTGTGCAATTATTGGTAGTAGCCGATTGATCAGAACATTAATAAGCCACTAATTTTGACTATGATTAAATATCAAATGCAAAATTTAATTAAAAAATTTCTTAATAAGATGGATAAGGCCTTTTTTTTTAAGTATTTTTTCCATGGGCTAGTATTGCTTATTACTAGGATGGGAGAAAGTTTAGCATCAAATCTATTCCTTCATTTTTATTTGTTTGTCTTTTTATAGTTTAAGCACTGAGAAAATTCATTTATATAAATAAGTACAATGGAATAGAAGGAGGATGGTCATATTAATTTGGCTCAATTATCTGAACTCCTCCAGAATTAGATATCTGAAATCACACAGAAATCTGTAATTTAAAAGAAATTACTTTAAATGATTTCTTAGTCCTTTTTTGAAGTCAGAGAACTGGTAGGAAAGAGCAAAAGTGTGGTTACCTGATCATCAGAGTCAATCATTAATATTTAGAATACTCCGTTTGGCATTCTGCAAAGTTTTATATACCCAAGAGCAATGCATCAAAATAAGATCTTGGCTGGACGATTAACAGGCAACATAATGACCCTCTGAACTGTCCATGTCCTAATCTCTGGAAATTGAAAATGTTACTTGAGATGGCAGAAAAGTCTCTGCAGGTGGGATTAAATTAAGAATGTTGGATAGGGAGATTATCCTGGATTATCTGGTTGGATCAGTGTGATCACAGGTGTCCTTTTAAGATGGAGGTTAGAGTTTCAGATCAAAGGAAGCAATGGAAGATGTTATGCTGCTGGCACTCAAGCTGGAGGAAGGCACCAGGAGCCAAGGAAAAGAGGCAAGGAAACAGTTTCTTCCATAGCACCTCCACAAGGAATGCAGCTCCTTCAACACCTTTATTTTAGCCTCGTACGACCCATTTTCAGAACTCTGACCTCCAGAACTCTAAGATGATAAATGCCTGGTGCTATAATCCTCCACATTTGTGGCAATTTGTTCCAACAGCAATAAGAAATTAACACAGGTGGTAAAACAGGAGAAGGGTGATTGTGGGAGTGGAGACAGAAAAGGATAACTGACGTGATGCTCACCACAAGCTCATTCTCAAGCTAACCTATTTCAGGGAAGGAGCCTTATACAAATGCTGGCGATTTGGAAAGTGGTTTCCTTCAATTACCCAAGAATTCCTTGGGAAAGTCTTTTGTGTTCCAAAGTACAGGCACTCTAATTTGAAACCCACTGTTGGTAGGAGTTGACTGTGATAGTGTGTTCCTGGACTACAGTGTCAGGAAAGATCACTAGGGGAGAAGTCAAGGAATCGAGAAGTCAGGGTGGGAATGATCATCTACATGGATAATGAGTTAAAAAGAAATGTAAAGAAAATATATTCAGGAGAATAATTGCGAGCCAGGAGCTAAGACCAAGAGGAATGAGAGGTGGTGACAAGGGAGCTTATCAATGACTACAACAAGAACGAGAGTAGGTAATAGCCACTGAATACATGACGTGTTTTAATTTATTATTGATCACAGAAATTGTCTCTGATTCTTTTGCAATTACTTCTAATATTAAAGTTAATATACTTACACATTCATCTTGCTTGTTTCTGATTTCCTCATAGGAAAAATTCCCAGAAGTTCAATTACTCTGTCAAAGGGTTCACACATTTTTTTTTTTATTTATTTGCGAGAGAGAGAATGAGAGAGAGCACGAGAGGGAGGAGGGTCAGAGGGAGAAGCAGACTCCCTGCTGAGCAGGGAGCCCGATGTGGGACTCCATCTCGGGACTCCAGGATCATGACCTGAGCCAAAGGCAGTCGCCTAACCAACTGAGCCACCCAGGCGCCCGGGTTCACACATTTTTAAGAGTTTTATTACTTTACAAATTGCCCTTCAGAAATGTTTATAAATTTGCACTCCTACCAGCATTGTGTGAGGGCCTGAGGTTTCCTGACACCCTAGAAATAATAATTTTAAAAATATTTACTAATTTTGTGGCAAAAGTTATCTTCCTACTGATTTCACCTGCATTTTTATTACTAATGAAATTGAGTATCTGTACATATATTTACTGACTATTTGGGTCTTTCTATTTTGCAAACTGTGTCACTATATACTTTAATTAACACTACAAATGCACTATCTTGGCATTGTCCTTTTTTATTTTTGATTGAATGATAATAATTCACAATCTATTATATTTAGTTTTCAAGGTGTTTGAATCCCACAACCATCATTTGGAGTTGGAAAAAACAGTATGTTATCCTGCTTACAGATGAACAACCTGTTACTCAGCAAGGAGTTTTGTTAAAGTTCACACAACTCATAAATGAAGACGTAAAACCAGATCCTAGATATTCTCAATCCCAATCCAATGTTTATTCTAAATTCCACATTCTAATACATTACAAATACGGGACATGGAACAAATATTTAATCTGTAATTCTTCGTTTTCCAGGCCTGGCTCCTTATAAAAATATCTTACTTAGGACAAAATTGTTACCCATGTAAATATGTTCTACTTTACATTTTTCTTCTCAGTCTCAAAGAAAGGGAAATAATGGAAAAATATAAAAGGAATAATGAAAAAGGAAAAAGACATTTGCTCTCAGTCTAGCAAACTTCACAAATTGAGTCAAATGCTTTTCTCAGGCAGGAAAAGATTTACATTTCTAAAATAACAGAAGGTTTACTTTTCAAGAAAGGCCATGAATAGCAGAAACTTCTGAGTACCAGCCATGAGTTACAAAGGAATCCATAAACAGAAGCCATGGAAGAAAGAAATCTCCCCCAAAACATTGTTGCCCAAGAAAACAAGGAAGATTAAGGTATTTGATGTTGAAGATAGGAACTCATGGTTTCTATCAAAATTGTCCCAAGTTATTCAATCAGAATCAGGACTCCTAGGTAGGAAGGTTAGCCCTGAATACTGTTTATTCTATGTCATTGGACCCTTTTTAAAGTTTAGATCACTTGCATACAAATAAAAATCCTCTCCCCCATCCCAAATTTTTTTAACAGTTTTCTACAAGTCCTCCTCAGACCTAAACCACTGGAGCTAACTTGTATCCTAGAAGTGACAACAATCCTTTAGGCATAAGCCAGTCTCCATGCCTCCATGGGTGAATCTTGCCTCACTGCTAGAGAACTTCTGCATCCTTGAGTGTGTGACTAGATTGTTTCTGGCTCATGGCTTTCTGATTTTCCAGATTATTTTACCTCTTGGCTATGTGGTCCTCTCCACTGGAAGCAAGTCCTGAGAGGTGGTACCTATCTCTGTTCTGGTTATATGTCTGGGTTATATGCTGGGAATCCAGGAAACCTCTAACTCAGGCTTAACAACCAGGTCACAAAGGTTCCAGTCTTAACTATATGCTTGAGAAAGTTGTCCTATGTTCTATGTTATACCACTGATCCTACTATGCTTTGGCTGAAGAAAGAAATCTCCAAATTAACTTGTGTTGACTCTATCTTTTTTTGTGTGTTTGTAATTAATTATAAGATGGTCCCCCATCTTAAAACCTCCACTTACTTATGTACGGGAAAGACAAAATCTTCTTCTTCTACCCTTTTAAGTTCTCAGCTGGGACATCTATAACAAAAGAGAGATTAACAAGAGAAAAACATACCAATTTATTTAATGTAAGATTTATGTGACCCAGGAAGCTTCATAAGGAAATAAAGACCAGAAGAAAGAGTTAAACCTGAATGTCCTGATGTTAGGTTTGATGAAGAGTGGAAAGTCATGGAAAGATATGATAAGACAAGGGGTATGAGTTAATCATAGTAAAGTAGGAGAAACTAGCAAGACCCATTTATTCAGATTCCTCTCTATGTCCCTTCATCCTCAGAGATAAGATTGCTCCTTTCTTCCAGGTATACAAAAGCACCTCTCATATGAGGGTTTTATGACTTGCTTTCAAGGGAAGGCTAGAAAGTCCTTCTTGTACATGTTGTTTCTCAAATTCTTCCATCTTAAAATATTCAATATGCCAAGGTGCCGTATTTTGGGGTAGAGTGTCCTAAACCTCATCCCTTAATATATTCTCATTATAATCACAAGTCTGTATTTGGCTAAGTGGCCTTTCTTTATTTTAAAGACAGTTCTTATCTTCTGTGACCCACAGCTAGTATTTGTGCCTTTAACATAATCCTTCACTTATGGAGTGACTGTGAACTCAAAAGAGACAAAATTTTAAATGTCTAATGGCCTGCTTTCTTTGATTGCTACACCAAATCTTCTCTATATCAATGAGTCTCATGTAACTATTTTCTTTTCTTTTTACAAGATTCCTTGTTCAATTGAGCAATGAAAACGTAGGAAAAAAACAAAGAGGCATTCCTTCTCCTTCCTTTGACACTTATTGAAGATAAAGGCTCTTATGAAGAAGACTTGAAATTATTTCATAGCTTCCTTACCCATAGGAGTTTCAAGGAACACTTAACCCATTGTTCCTTTTCCACTCTCACAAAATCCCATATCCTTTCTAGTAGCTGAACACACCCTTAGCAAAAAAAAAAAAAAAAGGATTTTTCGTCAATATGCGGTAAAAACTTGCTCACATCCTCAATCCCATGCTAAGCTTCACAACATAGTTAAATAATGTCACAAATTTACAGAAGACATGCAAAAAAATACAAAGAAATTTAGAATATTGCTATATTTCTATACCCTAGATTGCCAGATTTCCCTCAATTTAATCAATTCTTGGTTACCATATCAGAGGGAGAAAAAAATGACTAGTCAAAGTAGATAAAAACCTAATGAACCGTTACACCAGAGGACTTTGATATAACAAATAGTTACTTTCTACAGGAAATTATTGTAGGCCATTCCAGATGTTTCCTTATTAAAACTGAACAAGTATCCAAAACTATAGATAAAAGATTCTTGAATGAACTAATTACTTTAAAAAAATTTCGCTGACACCTTTTAACAATATTCTGGTACACATATAGATTAAAAACAGAAATAATAAAATGATAGGGAGATTTGAGATTGGCAAGTGGCTCATCTGGAAAAATTACTACTAATAGCTGAGTACTACCAAGACTCTTAAAGAAGAAGAGCAAAAGAAAAGGAAAAACTCTCACAGCAATACAAATTCAACAACTGAGCGAATATCATTGAAAACAACAAATAATCTTTTCAAAAATGGGTCCTTTTTGCTCTATAAATTTTAATACTTAACAAGAAACGTACTAAAGAAACCAGAAATAATTTGGGCACTGGAAAAGAGAAAGCCCTATGATGGCTCAAAAAAGATTAAAAAGGCTAATCACATGTCCCACTTGGGACTCCAGGATAGGTTCCTCCAGGGTACACATTCACAAATAGCTTTATTCAGTGATTATTTTAGCCACCCCAAATGAGCTTAGCATAAAGTTTTAGGAAAACCTTGACACCTCTACTGAGTGCAAGTTCCATTCTATTCATATAAACCCCCTCCACTTTACCTAAATTGGTCCCCCAAAGTAAATTAGAGCATAATTGTAATTGGTAATGTCTAACACCCCTCTGAATTTGCCTGATTCTCTCTCTGAACCCTTATCTATCTCCATTAGACTCTTAATTGAAAAACTAAAAAATGTGTTTTTCTTCTACACAACTCTACTCTGGTTAAATAATTGGGTAGAGACTTTTTTTGCATATGGAATTACAAAATTCAGTTCAATTCAGAAAGAATTTAAACAGTCTAATGAATTAGATAAAGCTAGACTATAATTGCACTATAAAGCTAGGCTATAATTTCTGTATCTTTACATTCCCTTCCCCCCTAACAACCCACAGACAGACAAGTTCCCTCTGGCCTGTAAACAAACAGTTCTATAGATATATACTGTATATTCTAAACAAAAACAATAAAAATGCAAATAGAGACCCATAAACCCATTCCAGAAACTTTCCTAATACCCACTAAAACCAGAATCTATCATATGCATGAAACCAAAAATTAATTCTTTGACATATGCTATTTTCTTACATATCTCCTGTTTTCCTGAGCTGGGAGAGGGTAATATCAGGGTTATTATTAGCATAACCACAGATTCTCAGCACAATGAATATAAGCTCACTTTCCAAAAGAAAGCCCAATAGATGCTTTCCATGATTTTTAACCTAGTGATTGGGCCTATTAGAAAACACATCAGCATATATTTACATAGCTTTGAGGTATGATTTTACTATTTTTAATTACTCTTACTGCTGTTAAACTTCAAGGAACTGGGCCCAATATAAATAAGATTAAGTCTCTTCCCAATGAATCTCTACTTATTAGGTATCACACTGAAAGCTAACTAAAAAGCTAACTAAAAAGATTCATAAGAGTAGATTCATTACAGTATCTACCATAGAGGTACAATTTGACCCAGAATTTCCACTCCTAGGTATATATTCAAGACAAATGAAAACATACATCCATGCAAAAACTTGTAATGAATAGTAGCATTATTCATAATAGCCAAAAGGCGAAAATAATGCAAATGTCTATAAACTGATGAATGGATAAATAAAATGTGATATATCCATACAATGGCATGTAATTTGGCCACAAAAGCAATGAAATAGAATACATGTTACAACATGGATGAATCTTAAAAATACGCTAAGTGAAAAAAAAAAAGCCAATTACAAAAGACTACATATAATAGGAATCTATTTATGTGAAATACCCAGAGTAGGAAAATTTATTGAGACAGAAAATAGATTAGTTGTTGCCTAAGACTGAAGTGGATGGAGGATTTAAGAGGTGATGACTAAGCGGTACAGAGTGTCTTTTTGTGGTGATAAGTGTTCTAAAATTGACTGTGGTGACAGTTGAATAATTTGGTGAATACACTAAAAATTATTGAGTTGTACCCTTTAAATAGGTAAACTGCATGATGCATGAACTATATCTCGATAAAACTACTACTAAAAAAAAAATGCACGGTGCTAGAAATACTTATGGTTTCTCAAGGAGGGCCCCATGATGTACATGGAGAGAAATGTTATCCTAACATCCCTGCTGGTCTGACCACTGTCCTTACAAAGCTGAACAAATCACTAATCAGATAACCAGAGGACAACCAATGTATCATCTAGGATTCCCACCCTTGGTTTACAAGTTAGTTTGCTGAGTGGAAAGATTTGCCGGTTAGAGAATTACGAAGCTAAATGCAAGTTTTGCATGTGTCCAATATCCATGCTTGTGCGCTAGAGCTACAAGTGGGAAAATCACATGCCTCAAACCCATTATGAAATCAAATTAATAATACTGAATGGGAAAATCACAAAGCAAACTTATTTAGTCAGATCTGCACCTCAGAGGAATGACTGACCAAAAGAAGGAACTTAAAGAAAAACAAAACAAAACAAAAATTAAATTTTGACCTATATTTCCTCAGCCTGCCTGGAAAAGCTTTGCACTTCTCAATTAAGACACTGTTTTCCAAGATGGGCCACGAGTAGAAGGACCTTCCTAATACCAGCTGTGAATTACAAAAATATCCGAAAGAACAGATACCTTTGTAATTGGATAAAAGGGGAATCTCAAAAATGCTGAGATTATTTACCATTATTTTATCCGCTATAGGCCCAAATTAGGCTACGCACATGGCAAGTATTTACTAATTAGGATTTAGTAATTTAGTATTTGCTGAACTGGAAAGGAAAGAGCTTTTGAAACCACTTAAAAATAAGGAGATCTGTAATTTTTTGTTTATCAAAGCCTATTGGTTTCTGTCAAACCTGAACAAAATACTATACAATTGGAATTGGTACTGCCATGTAAGAATTCTGAGCTCTAAATATTATGTATTGTCTCTTTTCATGGGCCCCTTCCTTTTAAAAGCCTAGCCCCTTGCATATAAGTAAAACTCCTCTATTTTTTCCCAAAAATTGTGTATGAGTTTGTTTTAAATAAAGGCAAAATATCAATTCCTCATTGTATTTTAAAATACAATAAGTATCTGCTTCCTAACTCAAGAGTCATTATGTCAGTTTTGAACATTTTTCTCCTATACAGTCAGACTGATGTGAAAATGATTAGGAAGAATTAGAACAGGAGAAGATAGAACTGGAAAGGGAAGAGGATTACAGAAGATAAAATCAATTTTAAATTTTATTTTTGAGAAGAGCCTTTAAAATTGAAAACGTTGAAGGAAATAAAAGTTTGAATTTAATCAATAATTGCTCGCCCAAACTTTTTTCTTGATGTTGCTGATGTTGTTTCATTCTTTGCCTACTCTTTAATCCTTTTCAAATTGTCTTTTATGTGTTAATACGATACAGCTCTCCCTTGACAACCATATTCAGTTAGTCCCCAATTTCTAATGATGTGTCCCACCTGGGGCCCTTGTCTTCCAGCCTTACTCTGGCTATCCTGGTTCAGGCTCTCAACACTGGCTTTCATCATTCTGTGTATATATGTGGGTTTCATTTCCTCAACTACTTGCATAAAGCCAGGGGCTTTGTTATTATTTCATCAACAGAAATCCAAATAGGCTATGCACATAATAAGTGTTTAATAAGTATTTTTTGAACTGGAGATGGAAGAGACTATGAAATCAATTAAACTAAATTTGAAGAAGGAAAATACTAAAAATATAGAATATCCACTGAATGGCCAGCCACCAAGAAGAATGCTCAGGTCCACATATTCCAGTTACATGTTTCCATTACTTCATGTCTGAATACACTCTTAGATGTAGATATGATACGTTAAATTGCTGGGTATATCAGAAGCTTGGTTAGTTAAAGAAGACTCAGAAATGTTTGCCGTAGGCCAAGTTGTTATTTTAGTCAGGCAATTAAAAATGTTATCTGGAAAATAAATGCAGTAGTTCCCTCTTATCCATGGGGGATACATTTCAAAACCCCTGGTGGATGCCTAAAATCACAAAGAGTACCAAACTCTATATACTGTTTTTCCTATAATTACATACCATGATAAGTTAATTTATCAATGAGGTACAGTAAGACTTTAAGAACAATAACTAATAATAAAACAGAACAATAGTAACAATATATTATAATAAAAATTATGTGAATGTGGTCTCTCTCTCTCTCTCAGAATATCTTACTGGACTCTACTCACCCTTCTTCTTGCAATGATGTGAGATGACAAAATGTCTACGTGATGATATGAAATGAGGTGGATGACACAGGCACTGTGACAGTGTTAGGCTACTGTTAACCTTCTGACAATGTGTCAGGAAGGAGGAACATCAGTTTCCTGGCCATAGTTAACCATGGGTAACTAAAACTGTGGAAAGCAAAACCGCAGACAAGAGGGAATTACTGTAATATGGAAATGTTAGTCTTCATTGATCCAAACTGCCTTTCCCCTAAGCAATCAAGCAATCATGTCATTAAAAAAATTAAGCACTTATGTTTCACCCAATTAATAACCAGAACAAACAGTAATCACACTAATGACAGAACATACAGTTCAAGAACTAACTGAAACTGGCATAAGCAAATGGGTAGGCATTTATTTTGTTTAATTTGCTTACATGATGGTTACTCATGGCTACATCCATGGACTTTAGAGTCGACATCCTTACATTAGATTGCCTGCTCCACCACTTAGTCTCTGGGTGATCTTGAGCAAGATAAAATTGTTTTGAGGACTGAATGAGCTATAAATATAAATTACTCAAGAGTATCTGGGCCAAAGAAGATTTCAGTAAATGGTAACAATTTTTACTAAAACTTGTTTTTATTTCTTTCAGTGTTTGCTTTTGCTTCTCAACTTTACTTCTTCCTTGACTGTCATTTGGCCTCTCCTCAAACTGCCATTTTAAGAAATAAACTTCTAGATAATACACTGGCCTCCATAGACAACCTTTTCTCCACAGTCAGGATTATTACTACTTAGAGAATCAGACACATTAATACATAATTATGATACCAAACATGGTACTGCAAAGAAGGAATAGCAGTAGGTATGGATCATTCTTCTGAGCAGCTTAGCACTTAAGGGAAAATTGTTAGGATAGAGATATATTATTCATAGAGGGAAAGAAGCAAATGGAGAGGGCTGGAGGAGGTGAGAGTAGAAAGAAATTAGAGTGGAAATGGAAGAAATACTGTTAGAGTAAGCTTCTAGAAAAAATAGAAGTGAGTGGAATCAAGAGTACAGACGAATGGATCCAGTCCTAGAAAGAAGATACAACATCTTCCAAGAAATGAGAAAAAAATAGCTAATGGATGAAGATATGGAGAAAGTATTGTTGAGAAAGAAGTTGTCATAAAATATGGGACACTTAGTTAAATTTAAATATCAGATAAATAATGCAGACGTTTTTAGTGTAACATCTTCCTAATGTTGCCTGGGAAATATCTATACTTTAAAAAAAGGACAGTTTATCTGCACTTCAAATTTAACCAGATTCCTGTATTTTTCCTTGCCTGATTTGGCAGCTCTATGAGGAAGTTCACTTTTTATGATCCCTTTATATACAATGAAGCCAGCTATATGAAAATCTATTTGGAGAAGGGATGGAGACATGAGAGTGGAAAGGAATATAAACAGCCATGGTGAGGCTATGCATAGTGATCTACTTACACAGTAGAGAATTTTCAAACAATTAAGTGAGAGACACTGACTTTCTAGGACAAATGTTCTCTGGTACTAAGGAATTAATTCAAATCTTGAGGGTTCTTTGCACATCATCTCCCAGTATGTCAACATCTAGCACTACTCTTCATTCTCATTTTCCACATTTAATTCCTTTCAATGTTGGGATGAGAATTAGTTTCCTCAGTGCCCTTTGTGCCAAAGAAAAGAAAATTATTTTGATATCAACACAGGTCCAAGAAGTTCTATTTAACTACCCTCAAACCCTGAATTAAAGGCTTCCCAGGGGGCACCTGGGTGGCTCAGTCGGGTAAGCACCTGATTCTTGATTTCAGTTCAGGTCATGATCTCAAGTTCGTGAGATCGAGCCCCATGTCAAACCCCATGTCGAGCTCTGCACTCAGTGAGGAGTCCGCTTGAGATTCTCTCTCCCTTTCCCTCTGCTCCTCCCCCTGCTCACACACTCTAGCTCTCTCTAAAAAATAAATAAGTAAATATTAAAAAAAATAAAAAATGAATCATGGAACACTACATCAAAAACTAATGATGGAATGTATGGTGATTAACATAACATAATAAAAAAATTAAATAGGCAAGATGACAGAGGAGTAGGAGACCTGGATTTCGTCTGGTCCCAGGAATTCAGCTGGATAGGGATCAAACCATTCTGAACACCTACGAACTCAACAGGAGATTGAAGAAAAGAATAGCAACAACTCTCTGAACAGAAAAGCGACCACTTTCTGGAAGGTAGGACGTGCAGAGAAGTGAATCCAAGGCGATATTCGGGAGGATAGACGGTGGGGGAGGGGGCCTCTGTCGGCCACTTCTGGCAAGTGATAGAATCACAGAACACAAAACTGGAACTTTTGGGCACCTAGGTGGCTCAGTTGGTTAGGCAACTGCCTTCGGCTCAGGTCATGATCCTGGAGTTCTGGGATAGAGTCCTGCATTGGGCTCCCTGCTCGTCAGGGAGTCTGCTTCTCCCTCTGACCCTCCTCCCTCTCATGCTCTCTGTCTCTTATTCTCTCTCTCTCAAATAAATAAATAAAATCCTTAAAAAAAAAAAATCGAACTTTTGTAAGTCTGCTCCACTGAGGGACGTTGCTCAGGCAGGGGTGGAACCCTCTCTGGGACAGTGTGGTCTCAGGACCCTCCGGGTCACAGAGAGACCGGGGGTGCCTGAGTGCGGCAGAGCTCCCAGGTATCAGAGCGAAGAAGCTGGCTGCAGAGATGGAGCTGAGGAGCGGGCTCTCAGCTCGGGGTTGCCATAAACTGTGATCTGCGGCACAGCCGGGCCACTGCTCCTCCAGCAGGGACCCAACAAGCGGCAGATCCAGGGAGACTCCCCCTCCTCCCCCCGGGGAGGAGCGGCGCAGTAGCACACCACAGGGATCTGCTGGGTTTGGAGACTACACACGGGGTCATGCACCAGAGATAGAAACGCTTGGTCACAGGTCAGGTGAGCACGGAGTGCGGCCGGAGACCGGGGAGACGGGAGTGATTGACTGCTTTTCTCTGGGGGCCCCGAGTTCTCGGCTCCTCTGGGGCAGAGATTCGGAGGCCACCATTTTCACTCTCGTCCTCCAAAGCTGAACGGAAAGCTTGCAGGGAACAAAAGCTCCCGAGAGCAAACCCCAGCAGATTACCTAGCCCGGACCAGGCAAGGGCGGGGCAATTCCGCCTCCGGCAAAGACATTTGGGAACCACGGCAACAGGCCCTTCCCCCAGAAGATCAGCAAGAACACCAGCCAAGACCAAGTTTACCGATCAATGAGAACCGCAGAACGCCAGCGCTAGGGGAATACTGCACATAGAATTCATGGCTTTTTTACCATGATTCCTTAGTCTTTCAAAGTTAATTTTTTTTTAACTGTCTTTTTTTTGAAATTTTCTTTATCCCTTTTTCAACCAACATCTTATCAATCCCTTTTTTAAAAAACATTTTTATTTTTCATTTTTAGAGTCATATTCTATCCCTTCATAGTAGTTACTCTTATTTTTGGCATATATATATAAGTTGTTCTCTCTTTAAAATTTTGAGACAGTTTCTTCTAACAGATCAAAATATACCCTAAATCTCTAATGTATGGCTTTGTTCTAGTCTCCTGCCTGATCACATTCTCTCCCTTTTTTTTCTTTTTTTTTTAAATCCTCTTCTTTCTTTTTTTCAAACAACTTCTTATCTTATCAATTCCTTTTAAAATATCTTTTAGAATTTTCATCTTTACAGTCATATTCCATCCCTTCATCATATTAATCCTTATTTTTGTACATATATAAGTTTTTCTTTCTTTAAAATTTTGGGAGGCACTTTCTTCTAACAGACCAAAATACGCCAAAAATCTAGTGTGTAGCACTGATCTATGCACCAGCCTGATCATATTTGATCATATTCTGTTTTTTTGTTTTGTTTTGTTCTGTTTTTCTTTGTTTTTATCTTTTTCTTTTTCTTTTTTTTTTTCTTTTTTCTTTCTTTCACTTTCTTTTCCCCTGATTTCAGGTCTTTTCTGATTTGTTTAGAGTATATTTTCTGGGGACCTTGTTACCCTGTTAGCATTTTGTTCTCTCATTCATCTATTCTCCTCTGGACAAAATGACAAGACAAAAAAAATCACCTCAACAAAAGAACAAGAGGCAGTACCAACTGCCAGGGACCTACTCAATACAGGCATTAGTATGATGTCAGAACTAGAGTTCAGAACGATGATTTTAAAGATACTAGCTGGGCTTGAAAAAAGCATGGAAGTTATTAGAGAAACCCTTTCTGGAGAAATAAAAGAATGAAAATCTAACCAAGTCAAAATCAAAAAGGCTATTAATGAGGTGCAATCAAAAATGGGGGCTCTAACTGCTAGGATAAATGAGGCAGAAGAGAGAATTAGCGATATAGAAGATCAAATGATAGAAAATAAAGAAGCTGAGAGAAAGAGAGATAAACAACTACTGGATCACAAGGGCAGAATTTGAGAGATAAGCAATACCGTAAGACGAAACAACATTAGGATAATTGGGATCCCAGAAGAAGAAGAAAGAGGGAGAGGGGCAGAAGGTATATTGGAGCAAATTATAGCACAGAACTTCCCTAATTTGGGGAAGGAAACAGGCATCAAAATCCAGGAGGCACAGAGAACCCCCCTGAAAATCAATAAAAATAGGTCAACACCCCGACATCTAATACTAAAACTTACAAGTCTCAGAGACAAAGAGAAAATCCTGAAAGCAGCTCGGGAGAAGAGATATGTAACCTACAATGGTGGAAACATTAGATTGGCAACAGACTTATCCACAGAGACCTGGCAGGCCAGAAAGGACTGGCAGGATACATTCAGAGCACTAAATGAGAAAAATATGCAGCCAAGAATACTATATCCAGCTAGGCTTTCACTGAAAATAGAAGGAGAGATACAAAGCTTCCAGGACAAACAAAAACTAAAGGAATTTGCAAACATGAAACCAGCCCTACAAGAAATATTGAAAGGGGGCCTCTAAGCAAAGTGAGAGCCTAAAAGCAACATAGACCAGAAAGGAACACAGACAATACACAGTAACAGTCACCTTACAGGCAATACAATGGCATTAAATTCATATCTTTCAATAGCTACCCTGAAAGTAAATGGGCTAAATGCCCCAATCAAAAGACACAGGCTATCAGCCTGGATAAAAAAAACAAGACCTATCGATAGGCTATCTGCAAGAGACTCATTTTAGACCCAAAGACACCCCCAGATTGAAAGTGAAGGGGTGGAAAACCATTTACCATGCTAATGGACACCAAAAGAAAGCTGGGTGGCAATCCTTGTATCAGACAAATTCGATTTTAAAACAAGACTATAATAAGAGATGAGGAAGGACACTATATCCTACTTAAAGGGTCTATCCAACAAGAAGATCTAACAATTGTAAATATCTATGTCCCAAACATGGGAGAATACAATTATATAAGGCAATTAATAACAAAAGCAAAGAAACACATCAACAACAATACAATAATAGTGGGGGACTTTAACACCCACCCTCACTGAAATGGATA